>NW_027130432.1:6640000-6757500 GCF_026122565.2 Emydura macquarii macquarii
CTAGTTTACATGTCTTTCACAGCATGTTGGTATTAATAGGTTTCATTAAAAAAGTTGCATGGAACATATGTTAGAGTATAATGTTAGAGTATAATTAGAGTATAATCTTACTGTACTGTGATTGTGTTATATGCGTGGAACAGAACACATTATTCAAGCTGTTTTTTCATTCACTTTAATAAGAATTGGACTGCACCTGGACTTACTGTACAAGCAGTACTGATAACTAGAGCTGAGCAAACAATTTTTAGCAAATAACTTGCTCAAAGACTTTTGCTTCCTTTTTGGTTCATTTACTGTCCACGAGCAAGTAGGTTTCCTCAAATGTATTTATTTGAAATTATTCACAGATAATTCCCCTTTCATAGATTGTTTTGAAGAAGTTCACTACCAGTATTCAAAATTGGAGCTGTGTTGGTTAGTTGTGATTGGTCCCAAATTATATGGTAGTGTTACTGTTCTCTGACTGGATGAACTCTCTCACTTTTGGAGTGAATATTTAAGCACAAAAACTTAAAGGGGTAATTTTTTTTAAAATGCTAAGTGAATTCGTAGCCCAACTCCCACTTTCAAAAGTGACTTGAGTGCTTAGGAGCCTAAGTCTCATTGCAAGTCAATTCCTGGCACACTCTAGAAAGGAAAACTCAGTGGCTCAATTGTTTGCCGTGAAAGGATGTGAGCCTGGATGATGCAAATTCATTTTCAAATTTGAGTGAATACTCAGAGAATTGATCATGGAAACTGACCAGCTCTAATCATCCCTGTTCTTCTGGTAGAAGTTCTCTTCAATGGACAAATGAGGGGCAGAGTAAAACGCTTTGCTAGCCTTGTCACTCTAGCAGGAGAATTATGGTACATTAATCCTTTGGAAATGCCTTTGCTAATTCTTGTGTTGTGTCCCCGCAATCCCAAGACTCTTCTCCAGTGAAGCCTACACATTCATCCACACACTTTATTAGGTATTGTAAAGTGGCTACATCTGCAGTTTTAAATGACTAACACAAATGTTATAATGGCTGTGATCAGTCAAAGAAAAAGTTCAAAGTTCAAAGGTCAGTCTATTGTAAAAGGAAGGGAAGAAAGATATAGGATGATAGCTTGTTAATGTTATTTACCTCATTCAGCTAAAAACTCTCTCTATGACTCTGTTGTGTCAAGACACTAACATGGGCAATTCTGGGCATTGTCATTTGAATAGAGGTTAAATTATTCTGTTTTGTCATTAAGTGATCCTTGATTGGTAATCACAACACAATAGGTGATCATTAAGGGAAAGATCATAAAACTGTTACGCTATTTAAAAGTGAATAGTGAATGAAGCCAGATATCTCCCATACACTTTTTCTATACCTCTGGAGGAGCAATTTAGAGCAGGAAAGTTTAGAAACTAGTCACATTCTGGAACGATCATCTGTTCAAGAAGTATCTTTAATTTTGGTATGAAAAATCTTTACCCTGAAGTTACTAAACAGATTCCCTTATATATTTTCCTAAAACATGAAAGTGATGCCAACTCTTGTGATTTTATGGCAAGTCACAATTTTATTTGAACTTTTTTTTAAAGCCCCAGTTGCTGGAATCCAGAGACTGCATAAGAATCTCAGCTTTTAGTTTTAAGTACGTTTCTAGCCATCAGGGTTGCAGAGAAAAGCTTGAAAATGTGAACCAAGTAAAGACTCAGAAGCCAGACAACACATGAAAAGGGCACAAAGTTTACTATTTTTTTTAAAAAAATGATTTTTATGACAATCATGATTTTTGGGAGCCTGACAAATGAGTTTTGAATGCTTGAGGTTGGTGATACTGCATATTAATGTTTTAGCCAAGGCGTCTCATACTTTCCCAACACAAACTCCTTTGTGCTATTAAGGTGATCTGACATCAGGCCTTATAGCCTATTTATTATATGTATGATAGTGGTGCCTACAGTGGTGCCTACATAACCAAGACTGTATATAGTATCTATCACAATGTCCCAAAACATATAGTAAGAGAACTCTCATTCACCTCAATAGAACTCTTTCCACTAACTTTGATAGAAGCTCAATCCAATCCTGGCTCTATAGCACCTGGTTTCATTATTTTTATCTTTCTTATTCCAATGCTAAGTGATCTGTCTGTCTGTCTTGTAGTCTCTGGCAACTGCAGAACGAAGCTTCCTAACCAGTTGTCTAATCAGCCCATCTGATACTAGAGGGTAGTGGATTTTCAAGAGTGAAAAGAGCATAACTTGTAACTGAAGCTGCAGATACAACTAGTTGCTTAGGAGGATTGAGACTGTAATCACAGCTCTTGTTTCCTGAGACAAACTTGCTCCTTTGCCCTCAAATATGGAGGATCAGCCACATATTTTGTCAAATAGACCTAGAAAATAAAGATGTAACTATTGCAAGGAGTGGCAAAGAGGCCCATAAAAACTTCTCAGCTGTCCCCACATGAAGCTGTGAATTAGAGCTTGCTCTTATTTTGTCCATATCTAAATTTTTTCCCAAAATACATATCTGGGCCCCAGTCCTGTAAACACTTACATGTGTAAGGTTAAGCAAGTGAGGGAGTATACCATTGACTTCAGTTGGATTGGGGCGTTAGGAAAGTGTTTATTTTGTCAGATCAGTGTTTATAGTTTAAGCTTGGTTTAAAAAAATAAAATAAAAAAGTTCAAAAATACTACAATGAAGTTCTAGAAAAACCAGTGGAATAAGGTAGATTTGTGTGTGTGTGTTTAAATACATATTTTTTTTGAAAAATATGAATTTACCTTTAAACTTGCACTAGGCAAATGTTAGCCAGTTGCGCTTTTAGAAAACAGTTTTCCCTTTTTTTTTTTTCCTTTTACTCTGACAAATATTGGTCTTGATGAGCGTTAAGGGACCAGCAACACTGAACATCAAAGTCCTCATTATTAACTAGCCAGCTGCACTTCTCACCACACTTCCTCATCACATAAACCCAATCTTATCTGTAGGGACCACTGTCCCCAGAGACATGGAACAAGTTCTTCTCCATGCTAACTGTTCACAACAGTGTCAAATTATGTATAATGATTTGTAATGTGAATTAATGCTATCAGGGACTGAACTGAGACTGCTGATTTCATTACCCTTAGTTCTCAGACTGGACTGGAATATGAATTCAGAGGCACAGATAAAAAGTTATATACACATGGACTTCATGAGCCAGATCCTCAACTGGTGTTAACTGGCAGGGTGCCACTCAAGTTTTACGCCAGCTCAGGATCTGGCCCTAAGTACTCAAAACAACTTTGTGATTTACATGGGCTGCTAAAGGAGTGCAAATAAACACGGTTTATTGCTTAAACCTTTAGAACTTGATTCTGATTTAATTATACCAATGTAAATTGGGAGTGACTCCCCTGAAGCCAGACCTTTATAAAACCTGTGAGAGATCAGAATCAGGCCCTTGGCGAACAAGCTAATATTTGCAAAGTTCTCAGTGTGGTGAGGCCTGATTTACACCCAATTTGGGTCCTGGTATTGTCTCAGGAGGATGGGTTTTCTTTTTTTATTAAAACCTTAGTAATTACACTTATTCAACCCCTAGTGTGGACACAGTTATACCACTATAAAGGTGCTTGACACTAGTATAGCCTATTCCCCTTGCCATACTGAATAAAATACCTTGATACCTGTATTCATACTAGAATGTCGTACTACTTCAATTATACCAGTATAGCTGAAGCGGTTCAAATTATCTGTATCAACAAGCCCTAAGAGACATGGAAAACAGACAAACTGCCATAGTAGAATGGATAACATGGTGAATTAGTGTCCTTCTTCTTTATAATGCAAGTAAAAAGAAAATTGGAAGAAAAAAAATCCTCGTGCCAGATTCTCTACTGATGTATATGAGCACAGCTTCAACAGAGTGTATCCCATTTACTCCATCAGGAAATGTAGCTTTTTTTTTTTTTTTTTTTTTTGGTAGCAGGGGCAGGGATATGGGTACAGTAAATTTGTATTTAATTTTGAAAACTTATTTACCTGCTAACGTCTGATGTGGAAATAATGTCCCTAATATGCTCCTCTAGCACTTCAGACTCAAAGAAAGAGAAATTAATCCAACTCCAGAATTAATAAGATTGGGAATTACATTGCTTTGCTGCAGTAAATTGCCCTTGTTCTTGCACTGTCCTGGTGTTTGGATCTGAGTAAGAGCTAATTAGAAGTAAATTAGATTCAAGGTGTGCAAATGGAAAGGAGGCTCTTTACAAAGTAATAGAAAAAGCATCTAAAATATAAGTGGCCATTAAGCTTGTTTCCTCTTTGATCTTATACATACTGGCCAAATGATTTACTTTCATAATCTAATACATTTAAACTGTCTTGGTTGTAGGGGTCACAATCACTATAAGATGGGAGGAAAGACAATACTAACCAAAAGTAAACTGTGACACTTCTTTCCCCCCAGTGCCACTAATCTTAATTGAATCAATCTCTTGGCATATGTTGACAGTGAACGATTACTCAAACCTGGGAGGCCAGGCTGGACAGATCCTCCAGAATGAGTAAATAAAAACTTCCTTAATCATTAATTTGTTCACTCACTCCCATTTGCTTCCATTCTTCAATGTCTCCAAAGATGTACCCATGCAACCTACCTTCTCTTCAGCAACCATTTCTAACCGTTCTTCCCTAGATACTCACATGATTCTGAAGAAACTAAATTGCCTGAAATGAATCCAAGCAGAGATTTTGTTTTTAAGTGAATTCTAGTTTGTGTTTAATAAAAGCCAAACATTTTGCTGAAATATTATTGGGATGACAGGTTTGTGAAAATACCAAAAAGAATAATACTTTTTATGCACTGAGGGGGAAACCAGTTTAGGCTTTGGAACTAAGATATAGCACAGGAGAGGAATTAGGAAAAGCCTTTAACCAAGAAGTATTTCGTAACCCACCCACAGAATGCGACCCCAATCAGGTGCAAAACGGTGGAAGGGAACAGAGGTCAGAAGGACCTAGAAGCCTTTCGTGTGAATACATCACCTATGATATTTCTCTTAGATCTTGCTGAGGTTGATTCAGGAGATGGTGTGCAATTCTCAAGTTAAGCTCACTTAGTATTTTGTTTATACCAACAAACCAAATGTAGCATTCTCCCAGCACCTTAGGTTATAAGAAGGGCCACCATTTTTAATGACAACTCCTAAATGTTGCACGTCACCACAGTTGTGGACCCTATTCTTTTTAAAAATAGCATTACTAGTCTCTTAGCACCCCAGGGTATGTTAGGCATTTGCAGTACTAGTCAATGAGATAGCTTTCAATTCTACCTTGTGTTCCTTGCAGCTGCTTGTGTATGCTGAACTGCAACTGTAAAATTAGGCCCAATCCTGAAGTGTGATCCAAATGGGCAGAGGGATCTCCTTGTAGGATCAGAGCCTTAGAGGCTGGCTTTAGCTCTCTAAAAATTTGGCCTGGTTAGATTTATTCTAAGTAACAAATTGTTTTAATGAAATAGTTCTGATTGGACCATGAAGAGTTAGAAGAAAGATTTTGATGACTATCATGCTCTTCATATTTTATGTAATCCATTATAGGACTATAACTTAAAAATACTGTTATATTACACTTTGATAAGACTCTCATTGTAGTCAGTTAAATGCCAAATGCCAAATGATTAAAAGCAGATTTACTGGTGATTGCAGTGCAGTGCAATATAAATCTTTAACACGGTAGTTGAACCTCACTAAATAGATAATCATTTGTGTTTATCACACACCATCTAGCCTAAACTCCTTAGATATAAGAGTGCATATACAAGATTAACTTATTTTCCCAACAAATTTATTCTCTGTGTAAAGCAGCTCCATTTTATTATTCCATTTGATTTGGTTTTGTGCAGACAGAGTTACTTTCTTAAGTATGTCCATGGGGATCCATTGCACGGTATAACTAAACCGTCTTCCAAAAGAAAGGAAGTCACATTTCACTTTTTAGTGTGGGTTTTTTTTTTTGTTTTTGTTTTTAAATTCCATCTAATTCACAGAAATGGAAAAACTCTTTCTATTCTAATAGATCTAACATGGGTCATTTAAGAAATATCTGAGATTTCAATAGAAAGAAATTAAATCTTTCCATTGATAAGAATAGGGGAAAATAATTTCATCCTATTTCTAAATCAAGACAGCAGATGTTGTAAGCTCTTGTCGTAAAGACAAGGCTATTTTAAGGTGCCATTTTGTTTTATTTTGATATACATCTTTATAGCAGAATAATTAACATTTTACAAATCAATGTATGTGGATGTTGTTTGCATTATTCTGAGGTAATAAATCCACATACACATCATTCTGTATTATATAGATCATTTAAGTAAGTGTAATTTTAACATTTTGATGACAGTTTTAGGATCCTACCAAGCAGTGATAAAGCTAGCAGTTATACTATGTGATAATTCTCCCTTTCATTATAATGCAAGTTTCTCCATTCTAAATCAGGCCAAGATGCAAGTTAATACCCATGGGCAAAATTTATTCATTATGCATGTACATTATTCCTAAAATTATTGATAATACTTTTCATAATAGTTTTTACATACATTAACTCTTGCAGCTATATTAGTATTAAAGATACCTTTATTAATCTTGAATATTTTGTTGAATAATAAATATGGTCTCAGAGGCGCTTATGGTTTCCCTAAGTTAAAAGCTACTGTCAACTATAATGCTGTAAATCAGTTGATTAATTATAAAAAAGGGTGCCGGAGTGCTGTATTTTTATCTGTGGTTGCTTATTTAAATATGTGCTTTTATTAGATTTGTATCATACTACATAGGGACATGGGTTTTTTTTAAAAAAAGGAAAAACTCAACACAGGCATTCTGAAGGGGTAAACAACCTGCATTATTTAGCAAGCAAATAGGCACTTTTCCTGTAGTTATACACATTATAAAGCTTGTTTGAAGCTAATGGGATTTGAAAAGGTTCTATGGAAAAGAAACACATTAATATTGTTTAGTCTGGAGAAGGGAAGACCAAGGGGAGGCACATGATAACAGTTTTCAAGTACATAAAAGGTTATTACAAGGAGGAGGGAGAAAAATTGTTCTCCTTATTCTCTCAGAATAGGACGAGAAACAATGGTCTTAAATTCCAGCAAGGACTATTTAGGTTGGACATTAGGAAAAAATTCCTAACTGTCAGAGCACTGGAATAAGTTGCCTAGGGAGGTTGTGGAATCTCCATCATTGGAGATTTTTAAGAGCAGATTAGACAATCACCTGTTAAGGATGGTCTAGATAATGCTCGGTCCTGACATAAGTGCAGGGGACTGGATTAGATGACCTCTTGAGTTGCCTGCCAGTTCTACCGTTCTGTGATTAATATTTCTAACATTAGAGACATCAGCTACAGTTGAGCTGTATTTAGTGTAGCTCAAAATGTTAAGTGGAAGGGACAGTGGCTTTGCAGTTCGCCCAATACTGGGACTGTCTGTTGGCCAGACCCATTCCTGGTGAAAATTAGGGCAGCCACCTGACTGCTAACTTATGCCACACTGCCCTTGGTTTCCAAGGGGCCATTCTGACAGACTGGGCTCAGCGGAGCATAGGGATATCCAGGCCACACTTTCCCTTGGCAAGATCTTTGCATCAGGGGGCCAGAAGAGGGGTGGTGCAGGAATCCTTAAGGGGATTCCCCTAGTAAAGGAGTCACCTCAAGGGGCTGGTGAAATCTGTTTTACAGCTGTTTTGTGCCACGAGAGTAGAGCTGAGAATTGGGCCCAGAGATCTGAATCAGATCTTACTAACAATGACGAAAATCAGAAGCAACTCCACTAAAGCAAATAAAATCTCATCAATGTATACCCAGTGAGAGATCAGAATCAAGCCCATGGTCTTCTTTCTTTATACGTTGGTATATCATATGGGCAAACATCTGAAACCTGTGCAAGATGAGAATCTCAAAAAGTGCAAGTTCTGCCCTTGCTAGCAGAGATATGTATTGCAACATGGGTGTTAGAGCTGGACCAAAATAATAATAATAATAAAAAAAAGACATTTTGTTGAAACCAAAACATTTGCAGGACTGTACTAGTTTCAATGAAAATTGTCAACTGGAAGTTTTCTGAGGTCCAGCTTGGAAGTAAGAGGGCAAAATGCCAGCTTGATGGTTAGGCCACTCACTTGGGAGACCCAGGTTCAAGACTCTACTCTGCCTGGTTCAGAGCTTCATCTGGAAGCTGCAAAGCCATCAGCTGAACCCAGACCAATTTGGGGTACTTTAAAATCAGCGAGAATCTCATCAATCACTAAAAGAACATAAACCAAGTTTTTCAGCCTTTTCTTCATAAATGTAGCCCTGGAAATGCAAGGAGATATAACCAAATGCATGCTAATCTCTAGGGTTGAAAGCTAGTCACAGAGTTTTCCTTAAATTCATAGTAATCGCAGTCACCTGCAGTTGCTCTGGAAGCATGATAGCCAGTAGGATCCTTGATTTCTGGGAAGATCCCAGGTCAATTCTTAGCAGTAGGAGACAACTCTGCACAGGTGCCACCAATGGCGATACGGTGGTTGCAAGCTCTCTTCCTGTGCCTGAGCCAACTGCTCCGTTGAGCAGCAACCACGATCTTCAGCTGCAAGGAGAGACTGCTCAGTAGTATGAGAGGCAGTCTGGTCTAGTGGACCGAGCATGGGACTAATCCCAACTCTGAGAGATGATGCTTGATCCCTGTAAGGGAGCACAGAGATAAGTCTCCTTTTGCAGTCCCTCTCCTTTAGAAGATCTGTGCAGAGGTAGACACAATTTAGCCTCAAATCTATATATCAGACTTGTTCTTCATTAATAGTGGGTAGTTGTGCGTACATGTTTGGGATCTAAAATGTGGTGGGTTTCCCCCTTCTATTTTGATGCATTTACTACAAAAAAGATATTTTATTTTTTCATACCCTCTCCCCCGCATCAGAGGAACTTAGTATTATGTTTTTGCTCATTCTCTTCCAATGGAGAGGTTTTGTTCATATTAGTAACCAAATGCAAGTCAGTCTCAAAAGCGTCTGTGATTGCAGCTTCAATAAAAGCTTTAAAAAACAAAAACTGATTCAGGGCACAAAAGACTAATTGCAGTGGCAGCATAATTTCCCACCATATACGAATGTCTCTCTCTGGTATTTCAGAAATGAGGGCCAAGATTCTGCACTGGTCTCTGGGAGGCCTGGTACAGAAAGGTGCACCTAGGAAGAAGTGGGGATGAAGATGGCTTTAAGCTCCTTTATGTCTGGGCTACTCTAGGGATTAGTACATTCCCTGTCATAAATTAGCTCACCAGGAGCCACGTTAAGGTGTGGTGACCCCTGCAACACTCCCAGCACTGTCTGTGTATGCCACAGGCACTCCCCTTCTGCCCCCACCACACTCTATTCTGTCCCCAGTGCCACCCCGCCATCCCTCCTTTTCAAGGGAGTGCGATGGGACCTGCATTGTGGAAATTATTTGCTAAGTGGCTACTGGGCTTTTATGTCCCCTGGACATTGGTACAGTGGCAGACAGGGGTAATAGCGGAAAGGAGAGTTCCTACCTAGCTACATCTATATTTATCTTGAAGTAGATACAAAAAATTCATTATGAAAACAAATAAAAAATATCCAAATGCTTTTTGTTACATCAAGTTAAACTGGGAAAAGGCCTAATATACTTTATACCTGTCATTCTCTTCTGTTCCAACTCTAAGCAGTACTCCCTATTGGGAATAACTTCAGAGACTTGGATTTTCCAGGTTCATTAACTGTAATAAATAAATCTGAATAAATCCAAACTTCAAGGAGAAGGACTGAATCAGTCGCACTTAATTTGTATAGTGAAAATATTCTGGCATTAGAAGACTTAGCATGTTGGGCTCTGTATTTAGCAATGAAGTGAAAAACTCTGCAGATTAGTGTAGTAGTAACTGTTCTGTAGCTTTCTTTAAGGTGATATCTGAAGTCACACACAGACTTTTTCTTCATATGACTAATCCACTCTCCTGTGACCTCTCTTTTGTTTGATATTGAATCAGGAACAGAAACTGTAGCTTCAGTTGACCCCAAACATTTAGTTACATTAATCACAGGGTGTTTTTGGACTCTGAGCATACTGAATGAAAGACACTTTCTTCATGAGACATTGATCAAACAGTCTTCAGGTATCAGTACCATCGAAGCACATTAATCATCTTGTGCATTATCAGTTCCACCAGTAGAATATGTAAATGTGATTCCTGTCAATGATAAGGAAAAGTGGAATTTATTCCTAAAACTGCTCCATCTGGAGCTGTTGATACAATCTTACCTAAGACAATAGGTTGTAAAGATACATTTTAGCATTACTGATGCTTTGCTGCCAATGGACATGAAGTATAAGTAAATTAAAGGTAAGAAAAAAGGAGCAGTTGTACTTCAGTCACTTGTGGGATTTGCTGTTGCACTGCGTACTGGAGAGGATGTTCTCTGCTTAATAAAACAATGCAGTTTTATGAAAGCTCTTATAATTGTTCTGTAACCTAGAAGTTTTGCTTAAGAGCAGTGCCGTTCTCTCTGCTTCAGTGCTCTGGCCCTAGAATACATCTATGATATACTTGCCTTGTGGCTAAGAATGTGATGTTCATACTTACTGTAAAACTCTGAGGCAATGACTCACCTTCACAGATGGTTCACCTTGACTCATACTAATAAGGCTGCCTGAGTGAGTTGCAACATGTATCTTGCTGAGAGCACTTTACATATCACTCTTCTTACCACACTGACTGGAATACACTTTTTTGGGGGGCAGTGAACAAAAATTCACTCATGTTCATATCTTGCACAGTCTGCATTCTCTCTCCTCAGTGAAGAAGAGGGGATGATCAGGCCCTATGCCAGCGGTCCCTAAACTTTTTACCCCCTTAACCCTGTCTATGCTTCCCACCACCACTCAGCTAGGGCTGTGAGCGGGGCAATGGTTGGGGCTGGGAACAGGGCCAAGGCCAAGGCCGGGAGCCGAGGTCAGGTGTTCGGGGCTGGGCACTGAGGCTGTGGACTGAGGCGGGCTCTGAGGCTGGGTGCTGGGGGCCGTGGCCAAGGCAGGTGCTGGGGGCAGGGCCAGAGCAGAGCCCTGCCATGCCCTCCCCCAAACATTCCTGTGCCCCCAAGAAAGAGGGCACGCCTCACAGTTTGGGGACCTCTGCCCTATGCTAATACAACACTATAGTTCAGATTTAATCTCACAAGAGTTATGAAACTCAGTGTTAGGTTGCCACCAGCAATTGCCACTGGTCCATATAGACAATTCTACAATGGAACTGGAGGTGTGATTTCCAGCGTGGGTAGATTTATACTTGCTGGCTTTGCTTGAACTCATGTGCTAAAAATAGCAGTTTAGTTAGTGCAGTACTGGTGGGGCAGACTAGCTACCCAAGGACAATATAGTCTGAAATCCTAGGGACACTCTTGGGCATCTTGCATCACTGCAGGACTGCTAGTATTTTTAGTGCGCTAGCTCCGTCAAAGCACATGTCTACCTGAGCTGGAAATTACACCTCTAGCATAGATATACCCTAAGACAAATTAATAGCATGTACATTATGCTGCATATGCTATGGATGGGATGGGGAGGAACAATTTACAATTGCTGCACCAGGAAAAAACCTGCTAGAATGCAATACGTTTTGCAAGTTTAAAATTTTTAGTCATAACATTGCTTTCGTATTTCTTTTTCAACTGGATTTACAAATTCGTTAGTGTTTTATCAAAGACCCATTAATAGGGCTGGTCAGGGAATGGTTTTCCCATCCTGAGACACTGAAATTTCAACAAATTTTCCTGTCTGTAATCAGGACAGAAAGTTGAATCTCAAAAATGTTTGTGAGCTGACACACCCAAAAAAAAAAAAAAAGTCAGTTGCTCTGAACTGAATGTTTTCTTTCAATAATTTTGAAATGTTTTATTTTGATTTTAATCATTTTTCTTTTTAACCTGGTTTTAGTGTAAATTAAGTTTAATTTCAAAACAAAAAGTCCTTTTTAACAAACCAAACCAAACCCCCCACCCAAAAAAAGGAAAAAGGTTTCAGAAGCATTGAAATGGTCCCTTGAAGTGTGTGTTAACTACTTACACTAAACAATCTGTTCCATCTTGTATTTTAGCTGTGACACTCTTAGTATATTTTCCCAACCTGAAGATGAGCTCTGTGTAAGCCTGAAAATGTCTCTCTCTCACCAACAGAAATTGGTCCAATAAAACATGTTACCTCACACCCACCTTATTTCACTCATAGTTATATGTGTACAAAAATGGTGTGGACAAGGCCTTGTATTATTGTTTCATTCTGAGACAGAAAGCTTAAGGTACACCAAAGACTCTCACAGCCAGACAACATGTGTCAATCCATGCATATAGATCTTACCATGGGGAGGAGAAGGGGAGGATAACAATCTATCTGCGAACTGAAGACCAGTGATCCTTTACCATCTAGAACAAGTTCTGAAAACTCATGGGGCATCCAACCCCTAATAGTGGAACTGAACTTAAAACTCTAGAACAGTTAAGCCATCTACAGGGTTCGCATCAACAGGATAGAGATATACAGTGAAACAGAAGCCTCAAGCTTTTTCCAAAAGACAGTAGGCATGGAGTGAAGCATGTACTGCACCCTGATCAACCTCCTCCTAGAGCGCTTGGGGATGGGGGCTGGTCTCCTGAGGGTAACGCAGGCAGAAAGGGAAGATTTGCCACAAGCATCGGGGTACAGGCCTGGCCCTTATGCTGCTATGCTTGTTCTGCAATGATGCCTGCTTATTTAATAGCAGACTGGCAAGGAAAAGTGTCCTACTGTGGTGGAAAAAATAAGGCTGCCATCCCCAGAAACCTTCTGCAAAGGTTGCAAAGTACCTACATGAAAGTTTCCTGGAGATATCCACGGAGGAGTCTCGGAGCATCCCTATGCACATAAATAGTCTGTTCCGGGGATAACCTCTGCTGAAGTGTACCAACACCCTGGAAGTCCATCCCCACAAAAACACAAACTCCTTCCCCCTCCCCACCCCCAAATAAGAAGCTGGACTGGGGAAATAATCACAGAAATGCGATTTGCTATATACACTCACCAGATGTGCCTTCTTGGGCATCTCGGTCAGTAACGCTGTCCTGTGTCCGGGTGGGCTGTCCTGGGGTAACGAACATGTCCTGGATCTCAAGAAGAATGGATATCCCACTCTCCTGCCCCCTGTTCTCCTCCTCCTCCTCATCCACAGAGTCGTCCTCATTCATATTGGACTGGGGTTCTTCGGAGGTATCAATGCAGTGTGGTGGCACAGTGGTGGGGTCACCGCCAAGAATTGCATGCAGATCCTCATAAAAGCGGCATGTCTTCAGTGATGAGCCGGAATGACTGTTCGCCTCCCTAGTTTTCTGGTATGCCTGCCTCAGCTCTTTGGTTTTAATGGGGCACTGCTGCGCATCTCTGTTCTGGCCCTTCTCCACCATACCACACAATATCTTCTCATAGATATCTAAATTTCTTTTGCTGGCTTGGAGCTGAGACAGAACAGACTCTTTGCCTCAGAGGCTGATGAGATCCAAGACCTCAGGTCGACTACATGCTGGAGCGTGTTTGGTGCATGCAGTCGCCACGATCAGTTGTCCTGCAAGCTTCCTTCACGTTGACCTAACAGGAAATGAGAATTCAAAATTTCCCAGGGCTTCAGGGGAGGAGCTATTTCCTGTGCACGTGGCTGTGGTGCAGCAGAGTGGGAATGTCCAGAGTGGTCACAACAGAGCATCATGGGATACCTCCCGGAGGCCAATGACTTTGATTTACATTGCGCTTTGCCTACACTGACGCTCATTCGACCCATAGAATTTGACTTCAGTGCTACGCCACTTGCAGAGGTGTTTTTATTAAGTCGAATTTTACTGCGAATTACTACTACTGTTAGTGTAGACCAGGCCTTAGTTTTCCAATCTGATTTAAGTTTCTTTAACTGTTCCAATTTTGCTGTCTTTTTATTTTATTTTAAAACCAACAATCAGCTTCCAGATGAAGATATTGTGGTCGTGGGTAGTGGTGAGAACAATTAGAATATATGTATATGCATGGGGCTGCCAGTCTTGAAACAGAACAAGAAAGCTGGGTAAATAGCTTGTGATATAGTCACACACAAAAAATCTCTGTTCATGTACTGAAAGAGTTCTACAAGCCTGGGCACCTTTCTGGGCTACTTTTACCTTATCACAAACTATACAAGAAGTAAACTGTTGTTTGGGTTTTTATGGGGCTTGACTTCTCTGCCATCCCCCAATTAGTGCTTACTGTGTTATAGAAAGAGAGGGCCTGATCAAAAGCCCACTGACATGAATGCAAAGACTCCTATTGATGTCAGTGGGCTTTGGATGCAGAAATCCTTTAGGCCACTGCATTTTGGTGAGTGCTAGTCTTCTTTCATTAATAATCTTTTCTCTGATAGAGGAGCCCACACTTTGTTTTACTTTAAAATAATCTCTTTTCTCTTCAATTAGAGAATGGGGATCTTCAGAAATACCTTTTGGTATCTCTGAGTGGTACCTAATCTCGGATATTATCCAAAGATCCAGAGAAAAAAATTCAACTCCAGAAAATGAAGTGAAATTAAATTAATTGAAACAGATATATTAGTGCAACACTAAGGCTGAGTAAAAGTAGTAGTAAAACAGCTGAACTGCCACAACTGTATGTTTTGTGTTACATGTTGAATAAGGAGTTTAAAGTAATATATTATCTACATAGTTAACATTTTTATTAATTTTCAGAACAGTACTTAGTAAGGAGAAATTTCTAAATTTAATTTCTTTTATCTCAGCCTTTCTGTTCTTCTGCACATACATTTTTGGCAGGATACAGCAAATAGCATGGATATTTCTTTATGGTCTCCTTCCTTTTAAAAACGTTTAGATTGTTTTATTTTCATTACCACTTAGGATGCCTGCTGCTTCTTTGATCAGCAGGCTGAGTTTACGGGCTTTCAAAAATATATATGGACATTCAAAATATCTTTATTATATCTGAGTGTTCAATTTTATGGTGAGTAACTATAAGGTACTTTTTTTTTTTTTTTTTACTTTAAGTTTTGTATCCCTACAGATGGGAAAACTTAAAGGAGGAATATTAAGGTATAGATAACAATATGATGACATCTTCATCATGAAAGATCAGGAGCTCTTGGAGGCATGTTTATACATGGATTATGTGCTTTGTTCATTTTATTAGGATTTTATTTGTGCATATTAGAGGCAGATATGTAATAATTGACTCACACTTATTGCAATTTCTAGGCACGTCCATTTCCCCAATTAAGTGAGGACATTTTCATAACATGGATGGATAGCTGTGTGAGCTGTATGAGTTCATCTTTAATTATAGGTTTGTCTTTTCTACTAAGTAACAAAATTATTCCAGAGAATATGACCTTCTAGAGAATGTGGTTGCAAGTATGTAATTCCAGGACTGACTTTCCAATGCCTCTTTTGTTGGCTGCATTGGATGTTGGGTCTTGACTGCCTTTCTGTTTGGCTGCTCTGTTGGAAGGGGAAATGCCTGCAGACCTGATGTGAGAGCAGATTGTCGATGAGCTGCCTTGTGTCCTTTTGGTTTTAGTTTTCTGTGGATTTAACTCAATTGGAATGAATACAGTTGCATTCATGTGAGCAAAAATAGAAGCTATGTGCAAATTCCTCATTAGATTCCAATCAGGAACCCTTCGGGAAGAAAAAGCAGGTATTTCACCAGGCCTCTCATCAAATTGGTCTGAAAATAAACTTGCTAGTCAAAGAACCATTTGCTTCCTAGTCTGCTGTCCTTGTGCAAACTAACTTTCCTTGGTTTATCCATTGACTGCTTGCCATGCAAAAGAGTGACAAATCATGCATTTTTAGCGTGCAACCATGTAAACCATTTCTTTGAGAACATGTCCCTTGGGCTACACTCTGCAGACTGAAATCAAAAGATTCTTCCTATGTTGAATATATGCAGAATAAATACCATCACCATTTAAGAATGTCATATTGTTGGAGGGGGGATAAAAAAGAAAATTTGATTTTGACCAACAAACCCCTTAATTTCTGATGTGGCTTTCACACTCTGAAACATTCAAGACTCCATATGTTAGAAGAAAACGCTGAATACTGCATATAACATTGACTTTATCATTCTTTAATCTCAGTTTAATTGCTGTGGTCAAGTTACTCCATACTTAATAACCCACAGCTTGGTATATTATTTAATATGGTTAACACATACTTTGTTTTAAATGTCAGTGCTGGTAAAAGCCCTGGACTTGGCAATGTTGTGCGTGATAGATGGCAGAAGAGATGGATCAGCTGTTCTTTGTCTGTGCTGTTGGTATGTTGGCTGCAACATTTTCAACTGTGACACTAGGCTGGTGCCAAAACCAAAGCTACTGAATGGGTAACATTATCCCTTGTATCTGATGTTCATAACTAATCATTCTTGATTTCTTTGGCTGTTTTTACAGGAATGTGTAATATTATATTGACCAAGTTAAAGAGGCAAACTAGAGTTGTTTCAAATGGGCTGATTTAATTATTTCAGCATCCAGTGGCACCTTTGTTATTAAAGGATTTTCACAAAGCAGTACATAGTCTAATTATGTATTTACACTAGAGACTGTTACAGCATCTGCTGGGTGAATAATATACATTTGTAAAATGGTCTAGCTACTAATTTACACAGCTGACCACTGAGACTCTGAAAGGCCGATGTATTGTCATGCTCTCATACACTTCCAAGCTCTCCTCCTGTCTCCTTTCAACTATTAACAAAGACAATGGAAACCACACACCAAAAAAACCAAGCCTCCTCTACTAAAATAATGTTTGGAATCTGAATTCAGAGTAGAAGCTGCAACTCCAATCAAAGGTACCCTCTGGTCCTTAGCTATGTAGCAGCATGTAAGAAATGCTCAATCATCTACAACTCCAAGGCCCACATTTACATAAGCGCAAGCAGAAAGGTTAAAGATAAAATGTAAATTTTCATTATGGATGTCTCTATTTTTTTCCATTTAGTAAATCACGGAGACTAGTTCTTAGCCTGGAATCCATTAGTGAGTTTTTGGGGATAAGAGTTGAAATGTCCCATGCTCTGAACTACAAGCTGCTTTGCAGAGTGGAAACTTGGAGAACGAGGTTATAACTTAATGCAAGTTATACAGTTATAACAGTTATAACTTAATGCAAGCAAAAGAGGTGCTCAACACCTGTGAAATGACTGCAGTCATTGTGACTACCAGCAGAAGAGCAGTTTTCCACCAGTATGAAAAAGACCAAGAGAAGAAAGAAGTTTACTGGGGCACAGAAAGGAAGTACATTGATAATAGATACAGAATAGCTTAGACTCTGCCTTATCCTATGGTTCCACAGTGTAGGGGAAGGAAATGGAAGTTGCCACGCCCAGGCACATTTTTTAAAGCCATCTGTGCACCAAGATCCTGGCTTTCTTGATATTCCGGCATATTTATACCTCGCTCTTTGGAGGGCAGAAGCAGGGTAATGCAGATGAATAGTTACCGTGCAAATCTCACATGCTCACATGAACGACAGAACCTACTCCAGCAGCAGTGGCTGTGGAATGATTTCAATCCTGCCCCACAGCCTGGGGAAAGGATTCCTTAACTCTGTAGAATTATTCAGTGCCTACCTGAGCTGTGCTGGGGAGAAGATTTGGATCAATGTTTCCATATATTCTATTTTCCCATTGAACTACAAATCAGAAAATGGGCCAGTTTTCATGAAAAAGTTGCTGTTTCACATTAAGAATTCACAACAATTTTTTAATTTCACATGTTTTTGATGCAGATAAAAACACCAGCTTCTGTCACCAATTTCACAAGCACAATACAGGACAGAAATACAACAGAAGAGAGGGAAAGGCTTAAAATAGGAATTATTTCTTTATAACAATTTCCTCTTTCTTGATCCTGCATTTGTGGTGTAAATAGTCTCACCAGGATTAACAGGAAACTTTAGATTTCTGAAGGAAAAAGATACATCTGAAGTCTAAAAGGACGAGAACATTGTTTCTCTCATGGTGTGGGACAGCTGAGCACTTCAGAGGGCATCCATTAAGACCTTAATTCAGCAAGGTACTTAAGCACATGCCTAACTTTAACGCCAATAGAAATTAAGTACATGCTTATGTGCTTTGCTGATTCAGAGCCTAAATCACTGAATCTAAGGGAACTTGATTTTTGAGAGACCAGAGTGTTGACCCTATATATGCTGAAGTGGGACTGAAATGAGACATGGTTGAAATATTTGTTGATTGTGTGGTTTACCTCTTTTTCTCCAAAGGCCTTATTTATGTTGAGGACAAACACAAGAACTGTACATTTATGGCACTTGTTTAAAAAAAAGAAGGCATATACAAAAGTTTTGCAGTTGTTCTAGTGAGTAAAGCAGTGTAACACAAGGCCCACAGATCAATGGCTTTTGATGGAATAAAACTATCACTAGTGTGCAACATAAGAATGCAACATTAGTGAAAAACCCAAGAGTGAGGCAGTCTGAAAGAAGACAATTAATATTGCACTGTACATGATTTAGGAATAAGATTATCCTTGAAAATATTACTCTGGGATGCAGAATGACTAGTGCTTGGAAATACAGTTTCCCCTATTATGAGAGAAACTGTGTTTAACATGAAAGCTGCTTTCAATGAAGGAATGATCATAGCAAAAATGTAACAGGAGAAGTGAAAGATAATTAGGAATGTGACATTAATACTAGATTTGCAAAATCTTGCCTAGCAGATGGGTGGAGTTTTATCTGAATTTGTTTCAGCTGGAGCACTGAATCACACAGGCAGTCTGTAAAAGTATCTTAGATTGTAAGAAAAAAGGTAACAAGAATGCTTAAATGTGTTAGCTGGCTCCCTCAATATGTGTCCTCTCTCTCTTTTCTAGTTTATACTCAGCACATTCTCCCAATTAAGATGGTTCTCTCTCTTCCTCTTTCATCCCTTGTTTCTGCATCTCTATATTAGAAAACAGAGAATATTGGGTTTCTTTTCAACAGCCTGATAAGTCAGGGGAAACACCTGTCATTTTAACAAAGTGTGCAAAAGGTTTAAAACAAGTGGGGGTGTTAATATTTTTATGACCACTAGACACCTATTTTTATTAAAATAAAAATATAGGAGTTTAAATATGAAGAGAAGATATTTAAAAGATTCAACTCTGTGGTGGTCAGAGTGGAAGTCTGAATGTCCATCTAGACAGCAAATGCCACTTGCAGATTCTCAGCCATGGTAGCCCAGTTTAGAAACATTTGTTTCAGTTTACTAACTTTAAAAAATATTTTTGGGGCAATCCAACTAAAATATCAGCACCACCTGTGATATGAGCATCAGATTTATCAACAGCTTTACAGGAATTGCAAAACAGCCTAACACCACCCAACTGTTAATAAATCAGGTGCTGAAAGCACTTCAAATGAGAACTTTGCTGAAGAGACAAGTAACTCACAAGTAAGCTTCAAGTCATTTAAACCGGCCATTTTCCCTTTTGGCATAATCAAAAAGTATAAAAAAAGAAACATGGAAAAAAACTCATGTGACTGATGTTTTTATCAAAGTAGGACAAGTGAGAAAGCGTGATTGTGCCTCATATTAATGCAGTCACTCTGATTTTGCATAATTGTGAAGGATTTATCACACATGGCAAAATTATGAAGGATTATGAACGCGATCAAAAGCCCACTGAAATTAATGGAAAGATGTCTTTCCAGTGACTTCAATAGGCTTTGGATCAGGATGTTGGGGGCTCCCTATTTTGGACACAGAGGTGCAGTGCATGAATTGGGTTAATCTGTCCTTTTCTTGCATGACCCATTTGCTCTATTTAGAAAAATGCTTCTCTTTCCCCTAGCCTCTCTCCTCCCGCCCACACTTATCTTATTCACAAACAGAAAAAAAAACCAAAACAAACCTCAGCAAAAGCCATAAAGAACTTTCGATTCATTTAAAGAAATTCCTGAAAAATATTGCGAATGTTACAACTCCTCAGTATAATTAATAAAATTACTTGGTCATCAACATAGATTACATGCTGGGCATTTAACAGGTATACTCTAAGGAAAGGGTTAGAGAAAAGTTCAAAAGAGGGTGGAGATGCAGTGAAGCAAGGGGAAGGCATAGTTTAAACAAAACAAGAACAGCAATTTGGAACATTTTTTAAAATGTTGGGTAGCTCTGACTTGCAGGAACAGCATTTATGTGGCTAATACACTGAAGCTGGCACTGACATTGACAGCATTAGGAGTCATATTTTCACAAGCATTAACTGTTCTTTCTTGAACAATTTCTCCTGTGCAATAGGCATAAACCAACTTTTCTTTAATGTCAGCAAGTCTTCATTTATACTTGAGTTCCTCACATCTTTTATTGAAGGACTGCGATAAAGGACAGGTGACCCCTATAAACCACATTCCCTCCTGCCCCTGGTTGCCATTTGATATAAAGAAGAGCAATTATATAGGAATCTTTGGGCAGTGACATTTCTTTAGTATCATGTTGTTGTAGAAGATCTAGAAGGTGCTCTTATGCCACTGTTCAACCACAGGGGCAATGTTCTATAGTGTTCATTGATACATGGTGCATTGCAACCAAGCTTTCAGGCAACAGAAGCAACAGCATTAGCAAGAGCAGACTGAGTTGTAATGAAGCAAACCTGATTCCTGGAACACAAACGGTAGCATAGGTGGAGATGCTGTTGAAGAATGCCATTTAGAAAGCGTCAATTCAAAAACAGCTGCCAAGTTTGCACCTGAAAGTCTGTTGGCCCTATCCATGGCAGGTGTAATTTTACAAGCACAAGAACCAGGTTGATTCTCAATAAACAGATCTACACGTGTGTAGCTCCTCTGATTTTAATGGAGTTACTCCCAGTTCAATGGAGAGAAGAATCAGGCTCCTAGAATTGGGATGTACATCTGATTAGGGAGCAGAAATGTTTGAATCTACAAGGAAGGTATTTGAATGTCTAAGCTTTGTCATTTGCACGTACAGCTGATTATGCTTGAGAAATTGAAATGCAAAGCTCGAAGCTGGGTTGAAAGCAGTTGAAAATTTGGTCCTGAGTGTGGGAGGTGCATAGCTCCCTGCATAGTCCAAAAGTGGATCTGCTATCTGACATCCATGCTCAAGTATTCAACTGGCCAAACCCCAAACCACTATCTTACGTTACATCTTGGCAAGAAGTACTGCATTAAAAAAATATTCTATATCCAGTATCATCAGCAATGAGAAAGCATTGCCCCGCTAAGAAATATTGCTTTCTTGATGGAGTCTATTCAGATTTTGAAATAATATCTTTAAACAAGGCAAGTATGCACCAGTTTGGAGTCAAATGATGTTACCTGTCCTCTTAGTTAGGAATTCCTAGAAGTATAGATGTTAAACAGAGATGGGTAAAACTGGGGACTCATCCATCAGTTACTATGCTGAGTGAAAGCAAAATCAGGACTGATTCAGATCTGATCTTATTTTATCAGAACCCCTGTGGTTCCCATTTTATTAGTGGTGTTCAGATAAATATTTCTTGTCTGTAAATTATAAAACCAACATGCTGAGCCACCTACTTCCTTTTTGTAGGGTTTATGTCTGTATTCTCCACTGTTCTCTGGCAGATGAAAGGACAACATTTCAGCCTTTGGCCATCTTCATGGCATCTAATTGTACTGCAGCATGTTGCTTCAACGCTATGAAAGCATTTTCTTCTTCTTAATCTAAATTAAAAAATAGTTCTAGCATGTTACAAAATAAACGCCACTTCCAGAGTGCTTTCTAGAAGGGATTTTAATCAAGTTGAGGATGCTCATCCCCTTCCAAGGAAGCACTCAGGCCCCAAACGATCAAGTCCCAAATCAGCAAAAACAATCACCACCACCACCACCCAAATCTTTCATCAAACTTTTAATTAGTCCTCTGGTTTTTTTAATTAAGAATGCTGATTCTGGAACAGCTCATTTTGTTCAATGCTTTTTGAACTGTATGGTAATCAGGCAATTTCAGTCTTAGCACACATTTACCATGAAAGGCTAAGAGAAAATGAGGCATTCTGGAGTTTAGGAACTGGACTCTTTATATCCATGATTAGGTTGCAATTTCCTGTTGATACAGAAATGTGGAAGACATTGATGGGAGAGGCAGACAAATTCACTCTGTATAGTCATTCTTTCAACAGACTTCATGGTATACAGCCAGCCTAATAATCAAAAGTGTTTCTTTCTGTTTAAAACCCAGAAGGGGAACTGACATCTTTTATCAAAAAGACAGACAATTCTTATCCCGTGACAATTCCAGATTATGGATCCCAAGAGGATCTCCTTACATTGGTATTTTATCATTGAAATCACAGCTAGCACTGTTTATTTTCTGTACCTCCACATAGTTTTCAAGGTGTTGCCAGCAGGACCTGAGCTGACACTGACATGTGTTGTTGTCACATTGCTAGATCTGAAAGAAAACACCAGATAAATAAATCAGTGTTTTCTTGGATCTCCCTTTGCTTTCAGTGTTTTTGGAGATACTGGCACTAGTTAATTCACAGGCCTTATATGTTTTGTAGGCTTTTTTCATACTTCTAAGAACAAAACTTGTTTCTAGAGACTGGTTTGAAGTTTCACTGTCCTTTGTTTCTATTTTTGTTTTCAGGAACTACATGCGTGTCATTTTTCAGCTATAAGTAGAGGACAGAATATGGATAAAATGACTGAAAAAGCAGATATGGCTTTAAAAAAAATTATTTTACTGCATGGCTTCTGTTTACGATATCTCAGTCATTTGTCTTCCAGTGGACTTATTGGTGCTATTGCCCATAGCTGCGTCTAGCGACAGGGATTGATGGGCAGCAGCAACAATGAGGCAACGCAGATGCCACACAGAAATCTGCAGAGCTTCCTGCTGTCCTCCTGTTTGACATGGTGGCTGAAATGAGATTCAGGTACTATCCCTCTGGATTTTCCTTACCCTAGGGATCAGTAATACACAAGGATGACCCATTCCTGGTACACTGACATACAGAAACTCATAATTTGTTATGGTAGCTGGTCCCAGAAACTAAACTTTGGATCTGTGGGAACAATAGGACCTACGTGCTGATCCCTTATGACTTGCTTTGCTGACTGTCAACATTCATTTTTAAAGTTATAATTGTTTGTTGAAAGCTTGGGAAGATTTAGGTTGTGGATATTTATTCCTGGCCTTCATCTTTATTTGTATAAAAGCATTAAAAAACAACAGCATACACAGGTACATAATAGTCAATACTACTTTAGCTTCATAGCAACTCCCTCATCATAAAGCATCCCAAAGCACCTTAAAATGATACATCTGCACACTGAAATGAAGCCACCGCTAAGGTGGAACATATGCAGATAGCACACTGAACAACAGGACGGGCGGGAAGAACCCTGGCCAACTGAAATGGGACAAACACTTCCTCTTAAATTTTTTTAATGGCACTTTTTTTAATGTCCACACACAGCAGACAGAACCTCAGTTTGTAATGTCTTGTTCAAAAAAACCCCAATACTGTAAAATGCATGGGACTCAAAGCATCTATCTCTTTGAAAGATAAGGAGGTAAGTCTACCTTGCTCTGATCTGAATCTGAAATTCCAAAGATACCTTGCATCTTATGTCGTTATTTATACCTGTGCATGGTGGGTATGAACTGTTACCAGATCAGAACGATAGCAGAGGTGTAAAATAAAAAATTGCAAAATAGTGCCAAATTAGGCCCTCAATATTTCAAATCTGAAGCTTATTCTACTAAGCTCTCTCTTTAGCATATCTATGAACTATACAAATAGTTTTTGACAGTGGAATAGTAATTTATTTTGAGTTTCACAGTAAGAGAAGGGAATATAACACAGAAAAATATATCATCCATTTACAGGGACTAAATGTTAAAGGTAGTTCTGGGGTGGAGGGAAAAAGCAGTGTCATACACAGTACTTTTGTACTCCATTCTACAAATATATTTCATAGGAGTGTCCATTTGGTAAACTGAAGTGGAGTTCTTTTCGCAGTAGCACAAAGAAACGGAGGTGTGAGGAAGTTCAGTGATTGAATTTGTGTGTGGACAGCAAAAACCAAGAAATACCAGTGTTACTTAAACTGGAATTCTAAAAATGTAGCTGCTGCTGTGGTGCTTGTAAGTAGATGCAGACAGAATGGGAGGCTGCCTAATGATTATGTGAAAGAAGTACCCTGTCTGTGTGATGCAGAAAGGATAGGCGTATTTCTTTCCAAAGGGATGGTAATATTTCTTTCCATTACAGGTGAGCCCCAAGTTGAATCCCTGTCCATGTTTCAAAGTTTTATCCTGCCTCAGCTTATTGCAAAGACTGGAGCCATTTGTAAAAATCTGTGTTTGGATTTCAAGCACCCTCAAAGTTCAGGGGAGTTCTGATCCTAGTTTTTCGTTCAGCCCCTTTTCTGGTAACGAAACAGCCCAACTGGTGTAAGTCAGTGTAGTGCTACTGATTTACACCACCAGAGGATCTGGCTTCCACATTTATATATTTCCTAATACACTCCATGAGTTTATAGCCATGAGTTTACTATAAGACTCACATTTCTTCTTAGAGCGATGGTAGGTAAAGCAACTAGTCTGAATAGATGCAAAGTATTCTGGGTTTGTCTCATCTTCTGAGACAATGTTAGTCAGGTACAGTCTCATTTACATGCCTTCCCAAAGTATAAAATTATTGCTGCCATCTCCTTTCCTTTTTTTAAATAAAGCTATTTATTCATTTAGAAAGTTTAAACAGTTTTCATTTAGAAAGTTTACACATCCTTGCCATGTAGTGGTCAGAGAGAAACCATAATCATTACAACAGCGTGCTTTTGTTTAGGGAAACATGCAGTAATATAATAGAATAAGAACAACAATCAGCTCCACTACATTTTTAATCAGCCTTTGAGGATTTCCTTTTAAATTACAAGATACACTATTACATAAAAATAATGTTATAGAACGATATAGAAAATATCAGATTTATTTTTTAAGTAGATACAGCCCCTCTGACATCACTTGTGTCATTAAAATAAGAATATGTAACACAAATTGTAACATCCAAAAAGAGCCCATGTTACTTTGAAGTGGTTAGATTAGGCCATTAAATGCCCTCTGTTGGGCTACTTTAAAGAAAAGCATAAAACTTTTCCCACTAGTAATACTCGGTCCTTTTGGTAGTATTTTCACATCTTCAAAGCATGGGCATAGTTTGGGGAGGACGGGGAGGCATTACACCCTGCATGCTGCATGCCTCGGGCAGGCCTGGCATTTGCCCTCCCTGTGCAGCCCTGTTAGCCTGACCGGAGCTGCTCCCCAAAAATATAGAAGTCAAGCTACGCCTATGCTTCAAAGCTCTTTACAAACATTACCTAATGATTCTTTTTTTCTAATTAGTAGAAATTGACTATGGTCAAAAGGGCCATTCAGCCAATTAGCCCAGTTACACATTCAAATCTCAAAGCTCCTGACCCAGAGCTTTCAAACGGTTGATGAAGATATCAAAACTGCATACTGCACCCAAATTAAAATCACTGAATGAGGGAGGGAAGTGGGAGGAACCTGAAGATGGTGTATCAAATCTTATCATTTGGAACTGACATAAAAGCGTTCCTCCTGAGGGACCAGTGAGAAAAATGAAGGGCATAATCCTGCAATCCCTCTACTCATGCAAATACTCCCATTTGAGTCACTACAGATGAAATTCAACCCAGCACAAGGCCTATGCACTACACAAACCCTAATTTGGAGGCTTAGGAGGCAGATAGGTTTTGTGCTGGACCTCTGCACTAGGGTGAATTTCATCTTATTTACAGCACTGGATACTACATTCTTCTATTTAAAACTTATTCAAATAGTAGCCTAAACATCAGAGGACCTCCTGCAGGTACAGTGATTGCCATTAAAAAGTAGTCAACATTTACCACCTACTATAGTTAATTTTGCCTTGGTATTTCCCTTCTAATTACTCCCTGGCAAATGCAGATAGTGCAGTGCAGTAAATGTTGATTTGCTAAATGATGCTCATTATAAATACTATAGTTGTCCAGACTGCCCTCTTATTAAAAGAGTGTATCTTTTGGTTCTCACTTGTAGCTCTACCATTTGCAAAGAGATACCACTTACTTTTAAGAGATCAGATAAATCTATAACTCAGCTGCTGCCTTTTATACCAACAAGGAAAATGTATGTAAATATGAAAAATAACCTGCCTTTGTGTTTTGGATTTCTTCATTCATTCTTCTAAAAGGGCTGGTAAGTGAAAAATATTTACCAAACAGCAGCCTTGTTTAGCTACTTATGAGAACAGCTGCATATGAAAAACTTGTTCATATTTCAAACACAGTGAATGTTTTAACCCTGAACAAGTGTGTGCTCCAGGAGATTAATATCTACATAGGCTTGCTGAGAATAAATTAGCTCTTGATGACACAGTTACTATTTTAGCAGTGTTCACTGCAGATAATTGCGTAGTATATAAGATATAGAATGTATTTTGGTTAAGAATTTGAAACAATTTATTTATGTGACTGTGCTTCCTTCCATATCACACTAGAACACTAAGAAGTTTCTATCATCTTCATCAGAAATGCAAGTCACATAGGCTTTTTTAAAATGAGGATAATACTGGGCCAAGAATAATTCATTTAATGAATTTTGTCTCTTTCTCTGTTCATGAATTATTCATAAACTAGTCATGATTTTCTCAAATTTTCATTCTCCAGGTAATTTCTATATAAAATTCCTGGTTTGTATTTTGTTCACAAGCAGTTGGTTATGGGTATTTAAAAATTTTGGGCTGTTTTGATTGAACACACAGGTCACACAATACAGTATGTTTCTCTTCCCTGATTGGATGAACTTAACTCTTGGAATTAGGTTGCTGGTGTAAAAACTTGTGATTACAAATTCAGAATGGGCTTTCTGCAAACATCCTTTATCAATTTGCTTAAACTTTGAGGTTGAGGCAAACATTCCTGTTGGCAGTGAGTAAACTGTGGCTAGAATATTCACAGAAAGTGAACACAAAAGGGATGAAGACCAGAAGAGGTCGAAGAACACTAATTTTTTTTCGATTCTATCTAATGAAAAATATTTGAAGTTTTCAAAATTTTCAGTGAAAAGATCTCAAACCCCCCAAACTTCATGTTTTGAAAGTCATTTTTGGTATTAAAAATAAAGTTTGCTTTCAAAATAAAATGCCAAAACATTTTAATTGAACTGATCTGCACATTTTTACTGAAAATCATAAATTACAAAAAAAGAACAGGTTTTGGTTTCCAGGTTTGTTTTGTTTTTTGAAAGGAAAAATTGGAAAATTTTGACAAAATGAAAATTTTCATTGGAAGTTTGTTTTAATGGGAAAAAATATTTTTCAATAAAAAAATGTTTAAACAATAAAATTTCAGCCAACATTTTAAAAATGATTTCATTTCAAGGCTGAGTTCTCTAACTTGTCCGAAAATTTCCTAGTTCCCTTCGTCTTCCCTAGTGACATTTGGAGGTTGTTCAGCAGTGGAACAATATTCAAAGTTGAAATCAAGGGCATATAAATGAAATTATCAGATAAAATTGTCCAAGATTATTTTGTTTAGTTGCATAAATGACTGAGATCTGCAGTGAACTAAGTGGCATTAATTCATGGTCTGAGTAACTCCATGGAATCTCTATTTTTGAAGCATTATATTAGTGACAAATGTATTGTGAATATTGAGTTTCTTGCACAAGCATAGCCAGACAGAGCTGTGTGTGTATTTGTGTTGATGACAGGGAAGAACAGGGACATGATGTTCAATGAGAAAAATTGCCTAAAGTTTATTTTATATTTGGGAACAAATGAAGAATTATTCTGAACACTTCTGAGACCATTTCATAAAATATTTCAGAGATATTATACAGCTTTAATCCTTTATCCAATCAGTTTGGGTCAGAAAAGTTAAACTGTTGACTAAGATGCATCAGCTGGACAGTATTTTGGAGAATTGAACTACTGTGCGTAGACCAACAATGCAGATGCGAGGGGCCCCCACTATAATGCTAGAGTAGTTAAAGATCCTTTGGTTTTGTTTACAATCCCTTTCTCTCTTTTCTTTTGAATCAGCTTTACAAATTCACTCCTGCCTAAAACTTGGCCTCATCTTTCAGTCCAGGAGTAATAATGTATGTGTGATACATAATGCAAAAAATGTGTTTTGTAAATTTAAAAATAAAGCCTAAATGATTTCCCTGATCCAGATTTATCACTGTAGACATCGTAATGGTTCATTTAATCTGCCATAGATATTGCAATAAGTACTGTAGATAAGAGTTTTAATTCTGACAGATTTTGAACCTGACCTTGATATGCAGCATGCACCGAAAGCTAAGTAGTTGATTTTCCAAAATACTTATGTGTTCTGCACATTGGAGAGAAAGTCTGAGCCTTGATTTTCCTTGCTTTTAGGGAAAGGAGCTAGGTCAGACCCAAATGTAAGTTGTTTTGTTTTTTAAAAAATGCTTGAGTCGCACAGATGCCCCTCTATTCTTCTCTGAACAGTTTGTTTAGAAATTGAAATCCATCCTCTGCCCTCATACTGCTAGGCATGCTGCTCCTGTGTTAATATATTAAGAAACTTTTATTGCACTGAAGAGTGTATAGAGTTCACTGCTTTGCCATGACCTTTTCTCCTTTAAATTGTTTCATCATTGCGACCAACATGGCTCAAAGGGAAGATGTAAAAATGTTAAGGAAGTTTATTTCTAAGAAGGTTAAGCAACTTTTGCGATGCCCTTTTTACATTCTTCCAGACCTTCTAAAGAGACTGTAACATGAAGATGATGGCCTCTTTAATTACATTTTGTTGTCAGAGGAAGCACGCTTTAAAAGAAAAGTAACCCAACACTCCTGTAGTTGAGGGTCATCCCAATAATCTCAACCAGGTTCACAACATTTGGAAAATCCCAAACCTTCTGTCAACTGATTTAAGCAATTTTTACGCATGCGAGAAATACAGTCATCTGGCACAAGGCTCTATGGTACAGGGCTCGGGCAAAAGGATCTGATTTCAGTTTGCCAGAGTTTCATGAGCCGTTGGAAAGATTTCACAATGGCAAGGTTTTAGCAAAAGATCCCAATAAGCAATATTCCTCTCTCCGTTCCACCAAACCCTTTTGCAGAAATATTTCTTTCCTCCAAACATGTTGTACCGAATGTAGTATTAGTTCTACCTAAGTTTAGTGACTTAGAATAACGCTGTCAAAGGAGCGGTTTGCCTGCTGGGGAGGCATTCTTCCAACTTCCTTTGGTCTTTCTTTGTTGGCCTACCCAATCTTGCTTGCATTGTTTTTTTTTTAAATAAAGGGAGAGATACCTTCTTCACTCTCATTCATTTTATATTTCCGTAAATCCAGTTACTTGAATCAGGGTTTCAACAGAGACTTCAATGGAGTTATTCCTGAGTTACACCACACAACTATATTGACACTTGAGCAGTTTCCATTGGATGCTGGGGCTTACAGTGCCCATGTCCGCCAAAGGCATCCAAGGACAATGCAATGAAGACTGGTAGAATAACATGGTATGACAGTAAAAATCACACACGGGAACATGAAACTTCTTAGAAGGTTTTGTTTTGTTGAAATTTAACGAGGCTATAGGGTATAAATGTTATGGGAGCTCCTGATTTGTGGACCTGTAAGTTATGGGAAAACTGGTAGCCTACCAGTGGTTCACCTTTTCTCAGGGCTGTCTGGAAAGCATCATGCCAACCTGTTCTCTTTCCTCAGCCCATTAGAACACAAGAAGTGTGTGTGTCAGAAGAGACTGACGGGCTGCCTTTGTGTCCTTGAGTAAATCACACCCTCTGTTCCACATCTGTAAAATAAGGATAATTCTTACAGTACAGTAGCAGGCTTAAAGCCCATGAAACATCCTCTACAGATTCCTAACCAGGACATTGGGACAACCAAAGAAAAGACTGGTCCTAGAGAACCTTCCCAGATAGTACTGAGCTAGTGCATGCTGGACAAGCTTTGAGATTAATCAGTGAGGAGTGAATACTGATGCAATACAGATATGATCAATAAAAGTAATGTTATGTACCCATGCAGAGACTGTCTAGAAGCTCCCTCCTCAGCCAAGACGTAACACTTGCCTCCCAGGGATGTTGTGAGGATTAAATCACTAATGTTTGCAAAGTGCTTTGAAGATTAAATGTGAGATGAAATATTCCTATTTCTAACCCCACTCTCTTCAGTTCTCCACCAGCATTTATATACCCTCCCAGTCTACAAAGACTGCTTTTTATATACCATGACTGGGTATCACCTCATCCCCTTAAAGCAGCCAATCCACAGCTGGAGGTACTTATCTAAAGTTTCCTTCGCTGAGGATTTACCTCCCAAATCTTCACCAAGAAAGTGAAATCAAAACCCTTGCAAAATTACCCCATTCCTAATATCAGACCTGCACTCTCCTACACTCTCATTTCACTGCAATGGCATTTCTCCTACCCCCAACCTCCATAAGATGGCTTTTTCTCTTAGAGGAGCCTCAGAAGAAATGCACGAGCCACCAACCAGGCTGTCTGCTGAAGTTTATAGAAAATGTCAGGACATAGAGTGGTCCTCATTCCGACCTCACTTAGGGCTTGTCTACTCACCCCCACAGTATGGACTACAGGGGTCTGAGTTGCAGCACACACTAAAGTGTTGCGCTGTAACTGCCTTAGGAGCACTCAGCTGGAGTGAACTAAAAGGTACTTAGTTTGCATTAACATAGCCTTGTTTGAAATGAGACTAGGTTAACAGAAACTAAGCACCTTTTAGTTCACTCTGGCAGAGTCTACATGAGCCAGTTACAGTGCAACACTTTAGTGCGAGCTGCAACTCACCCCCCCCTGTGGTCTACACTGTGGGGCCATGTAGACAATTCCTTAGACTGGTTTTACACCTGTATAACTCCACTGATGTCAGTGGCTTCCTTCCTGATTTACACCAGAGTAAGCAAAATCAGAATTGGACAAAGGGACTTCAGGAACATCTCCTCTGGCACTTTGAGGACCCCAACAAAGAATTGCTCAATCTGCAAGCCAATTCCATCACAGTGCATCTCTGAGTCCCTACCCCTGCCTTTGGTAGTAACTTGAGGGAGTAGTGGGGGGACATTTACCCCTGCAGCATTTTTTGACCAAGATGTCTTGGGGAGGAGCCAGAAGGTTGGCCTTTTTCTTTTTCAAATGAGCAAGAAGAGAAATAGCAACTGGTTTTCTTCTACCTGTGGTTCTTGAATGTGCAGCTATATTACCTTTTTCTGGGCGGAGAGGAGATTCCTCTGGTGACTGTGATAGTCACAAGACCTTTTACCCCTCATGGATTGAAAGGAGTATGTTCTGGCATGGATGTTTTCTCTCTATCCCGGCTTGGTCAGGGAGGCCAGTGGCTGCTAAAAGCTGGAATCCAAATGGGAGCTGTTTTTTTCAAATGGAAATGCAGTCCTTAAAGGATGCCAATAGCCTCAAGTAGTGGAGGTGTTTCTGCAGGAGAAACATAGGTAATGTTGACGCGGTTGGCCATGATCTCTTCTGGGCCAGCATGGCTCATTTGAGCACTGCACTGGTGGTCTGTTTGTGTCTAGGTATGCTTTGGGGGAGGTGGTGGTGGTGGCAGTGGACACAGCATCAGTCATGCAATAATCTGTGTCCAGATACCAAATCTGGATCAAAAGACAGCAAAATCTATTTTAATTAAGAGGGAGGAAGGGGGAAAGTAACCTAAAAGAATTAACAGACTATTTTGCTGAATTCGGTTGCAAACAGTATTTGAGGTTAGCTGCTTGCATCAGCAAATGCTGGAGGATTGTGTTTCAGTGACATTGATGGCTGACTGATAGGAGGAGAGTCATCCTTAGGGCATTACTGGATGTACTGGAAGCTCAGTACAGCACACGTGAGAACATTTTTGATTTAGCTTCTTTAGCTCCTCTACAATACAGCTTGGTTTTTTTTAAGCCTTTAGGGTCAGTGAATTGGTGGCCCTGTTGAACACGGGACATTGCATACCCAAGCAGGATGTCTCTTTTGGTTCAGTAGCCAATTTTTATGAACTGGCTCTGAGGGACAGAAATGTTTCCTGCCTCATGATAATAGGATGCCTTAGTCTAGTTTTGACACAGACTCCAGACATCAAAGCATTTCCTCACCTTCTCAGACTGACCCCATAGAAGGCTCTTTAGACCCAAGGCTGACTCAGTATGTCAGATAGCATGAGCAAGGTGTGGGTTGGAACACTTCATTTTGGGATGTTACTGGCCAGCGTCTCAGCTGGCATAAATCAGTGTAGTTCCATTGGAGTATAATACCTTGGAACTTCACCAATTTACACAGGCTGAGGATCTGAATCTACATCTCACTTTAGAATCCATCCTTCTACATAATCTTTAACTAGTGATACGCCGTGCCACTGACAATGTAGTCGATGGCTTACAGTCTTATCCACAAAGGCAAAGCCTCTATTTTTGCTAGCCAGCAGGGGGCTCTGAAGGGAGATATAGCCTGTACTAAGTCTCCCAGTTTTCTTGACTTTGGGTTCCCCTGCACAGAGCTCCAGTCCTACATACCAATGTAAGACAGTGCCATCTAACCTCAGGAGGTGAGGATGCCTTTGTTTTTAATTGAGGAGAAGTTGATCAGAGGAAGGACTTATAATTAGAGGATAATAATACATCTGCCTAGTATTGGGGCGGTCATCAGCTCCGTACAGTTGGACCTGCCAAACCACAAGGTTTAGTGTAGACACTTCAGGAACAATGTTAGATTGCAAAAAGGGAACAGCTGTAAATCCTTATTTTAGTCTTTTTCACATTAGATACCAGAGGGAAACAGAATTTGAATGTGAATTTGTTAAGTGTAATGTGAATTTGTTAAGTGTAACAGCATAATTTTGCAGTTTGACTGGTTGTGTAAGAGCGTCATATGCTATGAGCAATAATCTCTCTTTCCAGATCATGATGTGCTAGCAGTGTTGGAGCAGCAACAACATGGGAAAGGCCAAATTAATGATGATATACATTAAAAGAGATTATGCAAATATCAAAGACGTGTTTAGAAAAGCATCTATTGTCTAGCTCACCATAATATCTCAGATCATGGGGAAATGCGGAGTGTGTGAAGTAGGAGGAGAAAAGTAGAGGCTGCATTAGTTGATTACTATCTGAAATTGGGTGAGGCATTTGCCATTTGTATTGCAGAGTGTTTGAAAAGTTTTTGATTAATTGTTGGGATTGTGTGTGTGTTTGTGACCTATAAAGCATTACTGGTCATGCTTCTGGCAGTCATGATGGAGAAAGAGTTGTATGGGGGAGAGTATGCGTGTCAGAGGAGGAAACAAGTTTTGGAATCTTCTCACTACACAAGCCTAATCCTGCAGTGATCTGATCTCTGAAAAAGATTTTTGGGGTATGGTGGATAATCAGTTGAACAAGAGCTCCCAGTTTGATGCTGGGGCCAAATGAGGTAATACAATCCTGTTATGCATCAACAGGGGAATCTTGAATATGAGCAGAGAGATTATTTTGCACCTTTATATTTGGCACTGATGTGACCTCTGCAGGAATACCACGTCCAGTTCTGGGGCGCACAATTCAAGAAGGATATTGATAAATTGCAGAGGGTTCAGAGAAGAGCCATGAGAATGATGAAAGGATTAGAAAACATGCCTCAAAGAGCTCAATCAATTTAGCTTACAAAAGAGAAGGGCAAGGGGTGACTTGATTACAGTCTCTAAGTATCTACATAGGGAACAAAGATTGAATAATGGGCTCTTGAACTGAACAGAGAAATGTATAACATGATCCAATGGCTGGAAGATGAAGCTAGACAAATTCAGACTAAAAGAAGGTGTACATTTTAAAAGGTGAGTGTAATTAACCACTGGAACAATTTACCAAGATTGTGGTGGATTCTCCATCACTGAATTATTAAATCAAGATTGGAAGTTTTTCTAAAAAAATCTGCTCTAGGAATTATACATGAGGTCAAATTGGATGATCACAATGCTCCCTTCTGGACTTGGAATCTATGGATTTCAGGGCTGATTTCTTTACCTAGAGGAGAATGATTTCTCAGGAAGAAAATATAGGAGGGGCAGAGATATAGGTGGTGGCAGTGAAAACAGCACAATCATCTTTGACCACTAGCTACCCCTCAATTGGCTTAGAATTTCATTTCCAGATGAGGAGACCAGCACTCATTGTCAGTTATTACCTCTCAGCTGGACCGAGGCCAGGTCGATATTTATAAGTGCAACTACACTAGGGCATTTGCCACTATAAAAATGCCATTAAAACACTGCTACCACCCCTTATCCCTCCCAAATGGACACTGTTATACTGGCAAAAGTTTCACCAGCAAAAGCAGTCTTTTATTTCACTAAAAGGGTTTCCTAGAATAGCTGTCCCTGTATAGATCCACCAGCAAACCACTTCTAGTATAGACAAGGCCTCCATTTCATCTGGGTAGAGAGATCGGCAGTATTTTTTCTGATAAACTGGAGTGGCATGATGTCTGCAATTGGGGCCTGATCCAAAGCTCATTGAAGTAAATATAAAGGGTCTGACTGACTTCAATGGGCTTTGAATTGGGCCCTTTAATGACAGTTTATTTGTCTAACTTGTTGTGACATAAATTAAGCTAGTATTTTTTTTTTAAACCTTCTAACTTGAGCGTGCTACCAGTTGAATTTCAAATGGGACAAGAGGAGGGTGTGGAAGCATGCCAGTATGAAAGTTGATTTTACAAGCTTAGTCCTGCAAGGAGGGTGGAGTACTTAGTGGTGTGGTCTTCATTGCTGTTTAAGCTAAAATTTTAAATAGTTTCAGTTTTTCTGTTGCTCTGCAACATGCTCATAAATCAAATGAGCTGTTTTGCTGTTGGCTTGTTCAAGTGTTGAAATAATAATGCAAAACAAGAGATTGCTACCAATTTTAAAACTATATTCAGCTCTTAAGAAGGTGGCAATTGTGTCGAGATTTACAGCTCCTATATTGTATTTTAATTGGGAATTTACACGATAATTTGTGGCTACATGATTACGTTAAGATTATCTTATAAAAGATCTGGGACAGTCGTTTGTGAAACCCTAGGGGCACATACCAACCTCCTTAGCTATCTAACCAACTGCTTTGCTCCACTGTTAAAAGAGTGGGCCTTCAGAAGTGGTTTGATCTTTCTCTGGAAGGTTAAAGGTCAAATGACTCATAAATGAAGAAAGTGATTTAATCCTATGAACCTGTGCTGTTATTGTAAAACAATATTCACCAGTGATGGACCAATGTTGTATAAATGACAAACTATGCAGTAATGGAAGTTGTTATTACATCACTGAAATCCTCACCTGCACTACGTTTATGACTCCATAAACAGGTTTATTTAACTGTGGGAACATCTATAGCCACCTATGGGTTAAAGGTCAATAGTCCTAAATTTCAGTTTGCACATTAGTCTTCATGGTGGAGGTTCATAAAAATGTGATGACTGGCATTAAGTGATCAGAACATAACAAAAAGAAAAACAAAAAGACACAGACATAAGGGAATCATGCTAATAAAACTATTTATGCCCTACCTTGTTTCTTTCAAGTGGCTAGGACGCTTGTTTGGTTGCTTGGGTATTGCTCTGAAAACAGATTTATTTATATTATACGGTCAATTTATTATATCACACTTGCAACTAGTTATGTGATAGTAACTGGTGGCAAAGTTAGAGTCAGTGTGGTATAGCCTCCTAAACCAGAATATTTTTAAGGTGACAGTCAACTGGAAATCTAATTAATTACAAAATATGAGTTAAAGGTAGTTTTAAACGCAATACCTGCTCTTCTGTCCCCTTGCCAAGATTTGTGGTTTTACAAACATTTTCCTATTCTTTTAAATATTTGTCTTCCCAGTTGCTGCCTGAAAGGACCATGCAAACAACAGGGAAACTGACTGACTGAACAGGGGAAATGGTGAAACTAACGAAGTGTCATATACTCAAAGTAAAGAAAAACTGAAAACAATAAAGACAAAAATTTAAATTATTACAAATCCAATTCAGACAGAAGGGTTTCTAAGTCAATGGTGTAGATCCTACAAACGCACATTGGGCAGGTTTGTAAACCAAAGGTTGCTGTATGATTTTTTTCCTTCAGATTTTAGCACTTGAAAAGTTTTAAATTTCATCTCTATTTGATGATTGAATTACATATTCAGTGGCATAACAAGAGGTCTCTGTTTGTTTTAGCATGACATTGTTCTGTGTTCCTTTGCCTTGGTATTGTCAAGCTAATGCTGTACAATATCACCACAATGTTCTTTTACATTCCCCACCCATGTTATTGCTTCAGGTGTTGCACTGTGGCTCAGTGAATGTTAGCAGATTTCTGACAAATTTGCAACAACAATCTGGGCTACTGAAAGGATTATGACTAAACCCATAGATTATTATTGTCTGCTTGCCTCATATGATGGAGACTTATAGACAGATCCAGTGGAACAAACTACTGGGTTTATTTACATTTTAGAAAGGCGATGTTCCATTTGATTTATACATAAGTCTTATTTAAAGATCAAGAGATCATTACTGCTCTTTGTGCTGTTGGAACACAGATTAAATGAGATTAAAAAAACAAAAAATATGAAGCAATAATGAAGTTGCTTTTACGCAATGTCAAACATATCTTTCTTGTTTAACAGCATTTTGAGTATCTATCAATCTCCCCAATAGTCATATAATTAACTATGCTAATAATGATTCTCTTTAGCCTTTTTATTACTATTATTACTGTGAACCCACTTAGAAGCAATACACTGTAATTAGCAATTAATCTGGTGATCTTGTTGCCATATGTAAACGTGAGATTGAGCATACTGATTTAACCACACTGGCTTTAGTAACCAATCTAAATATTAAAAAAACCAACGAGAGTTCTGTGGCACTTTAAAGACTAACACATTTAATTTTTGTAGGCATAAGCTTTCGTGAGACTCAGCTCACTTCGTCAGACGCAGAGGTAGAATAATCATTCTAATCAAGTTTATGCCTACAAAAATTAAATGTGTTAGTCTTTAAAGTGCCACAGAACTCTCGTTGTTTTTGCTGTATACAGACTAACACAGCTACCCCTCTGGATCTAAATATTGTTGCTAACAGGAGATACACAGAGCCAAAGCATGAGCTGTGCACAGAGTGGAACACTGCAACAGCATCTTCCCGATTGAACATGGTAGCCTTTATACTGACCGGTTACAAATGTTCAGTACAAAGTGGGCTGGTGACTCAGAGGAGACAGCTGAGTTCATCAGTGAGTTGGGATTCCTTATACCCAGACTGGCAGAAGCTGGGGACAGTTTATAGGGGACCTTCTCAATCTCAACAGAGTTCTGCGGGCCACTTTGCTCTGAGAGCACCTCCTAGTGACAGCAGGGATGTATGGTATGCATGGTTGGTTCAGAAAAGTGGAGGGTTGTGAATGTACTGGTAAAAATAATTGGCAGCTAAAACTGGATTACATGAAAAGCTCAAGGCAAACCGTTTGGTCAAGGTGAGTGGGTGAAATAATTGCTGGGATAAAAAAAGGGCTAAACATTTTAGGAGGAAAATCCAAGATTTGGTTACTTGCAAGAGCAAATGCCACCATGAAATGTCATTCACTCTAGTTCAGTATTTTGTGTTGAAACCATTCTGTGCCTCTCTTTACTTAGATTCTCTATTTCCCTCATAATTAAATCCCCAGATGACACTCATTTACTACACTGTCTAACCTTCAAATGTTAGTATTTGCCAACAGGTACCACCCAGCGGTATCTCACCTACCATGGTTTTTTTTCTATACTTACAATAAGAAACAAGAAATAACTATGAATACTTGGTAGTATTTATTAGCAAATGTTAGTTTTCTAGTGGCAACCCTTTTGTCCACCTTTCACACACATGGGTGGAGAACAGAACTGTGACTTGACATCTGAAGGAGCCAGGATGATGTTTTATAGCATCAGTTTTTTTATTATATTACATTAATTATAGGGGTGTTTACACCCTTTTTTTTTGCTTCTGTTTAAAGGACAGTAAACGAATATATAAACAGTTGTTTAAAATATTAAAAAGATTGTGTCTTCATTTCTCCAAACCATGGACATTCTGAGTTCTGTCTGAAACTATTTCTCCTTCCAGTTCACCCTATTGTTCTTCTGTGTTGCAGCATATAGAGGACAGACCATTATGGACCGAGCTCAGACCTCTGCGGTACCTAGGCACTTTGGGGTGAGCTTGTTTTATAAAATAATGCATATTTCTGAATGTCTCGCCTAGCAAAATGATGTGGTTTTATGCCACCAGCATGGTTTTTGCAATGCTCTTAAAGATAGTAGTTAGAAAATGGCATTTAGCAACCAGATATGACAGACCAGCTTTCAAGAGGTCAACAGACTGCAAGAGGACTAAGCCACTCTAATGCTGCCAAGCAATATTAGCCCAGTAAGTGAAAAAGTACCTTTAAATACTTTGTAATCGCATATAAGTGTAAAAGCTGAAGGCACAAATCAGGTTTTTGTGGGGATATTGGTACTAAGAAATAGATTTCATACAAGTCAGCAAAAACAGTTTCCATCTTGCATTTGCGGCATGGAGTCTAAACCTGAATAATCCCTGCTACATAACAAAACAAAACACCCACTTGTAAAAAGTGTCTCTATAAAGTTGAAGATGACACTTATTAAATGTTTCTGAATTGTCTGCCTTAGCAACGCCCACCTCACTTGAGCTGTGCAAATACAGCAAGAGGTAGGGCTCCGGTGAACCCAGTATTTACACACTATCTCAGTATTGGAAGTAATTAATCTTCAACAGTATGAGCCTCTTTGTGATGTAAAGCAAGTGCTGACACTTTTGTGTAAACAAGAAGATTAGCATATTTACAAACTGGTAGATGTGCCTTTGATCAGTTGATGCTTGCACTGAAAGGGCATGCTGGCATGCGGGTTCACTCTTCATGGGACAAAGACATCTAATCCTTTTACACTATTCTCAGATCCATATTTAGAATTCTGACTTGTATTTTCTACATCCACTTGAGCTCAGCTTTTAGTTTGTTTAGCAATGTTCATCCTTTCTTTATGATCACTAGTGACTCATACCAGTTTGTTTTCTTAGCAAAGCCTGCAGTAAAATTCCATAGTAGCAAATGACCTGGGTGAAAACCCTTAAACTATAAATTTAATTAGTAGGGAAATTGGAACCACTTGCAGTCAGGTTTTTTGATGGCCTATATACAATTTTTCACTCTTTTTCTTCTTACTTTTAAGTAAATGGCTTGGATAGGGTTAGTGTGGAACTTAGGAGCACTGAGGCTATTTTACAAAGGTCTCATATTCACCTGGACTACTTTGAAAAAGGCATCTTTAGGTTTTTGTGATTCTCCACCATAAAATTATTGGTCAACTTTAAACCTTACACAACTCACTTTTAATGCAAATTATACTCTGCAGGACCCATCTACATTAGAAATTGTGTGGTGGCAGGGGACCATGACAAGATAATGATCTGAATAAGTTATAACAAATGGGTCTTCTCTGTTTAGATGGGATGAAACTGTGGTATGACCTTGTGACTGCATTATGTAAAATGGTAGAATCCTGCAGCTTGTTACTTATGTGAGTAAGTCCATTGCTGCCAATGAGACGAACGTGTCTGAGTAAAGATTTGCAGGGTTGGGCCTTAGAGAAGTAACACAGTTTGGTTCTGTCTACACAGGCAAGATCAGGCATGTGTTGTTATATGGTTGCCTGCGAGGACAGATTTGTAGTGTAGAAGGATACGCAAATACCTTTGCGGGGGCAGAGAGATAGGCTGTGTGCATGTATCTTTAGTTGTACATGCTTTCATTAATTAACTGTTTTAACACCAAAGACACTCATCATATCTGTACCCCATGGACACCATGGAGACAAGTTTACTCATTTTTTTCACCTCTCCTCTTCTCCCACTTGATATTGGAGCTTTGCCACATTCCTCTGTTTTTTCTGCTACCTTCTCCAAAAAGAAGCCTACTCCTCCTTCCCATCAGGCTAGCCTCTTACAGTCAATGAAGTTATGTCTTCACTGCAGAATTAACCCTGGTCTCTCACTTAGGTGTTGCCCCTAATCCGGCTCCCATCCACACATAAAACCCCCTGACATGAGTTTGGTGGTGCTTTCCACCCAGGCTAGCTGGCTTGTTTGGTGCTATAGACTAAAGCCAAGTGAGGTGTTTGCTCAGTTCATATGGAGGACACAGTCTCAACTCCTCAAGTGCTGATAGGGAATTGCAAGAAGACAATGAAGGACTGTGTGCCCAGAAGGACAGATACATTCTCCCACAATTCACTGAGAAAGAATCACTGCGTGGCTCACTGCAACACAAAGAACCATGGGATACACTCCCAGTAATCCTAGCACCACACATGGGTGAGTTAAGTACTACTGAGGACACAGTACCTTATGTACAGCTTTACAGTGAGGTGGCTCACTCCTGTGTTAGGCTAATCCAGGTGCTCAGATCTGGGTGCTGAGCCCCTGAGTTGACATGACAGTGAAGACATAAATGAAGTGGTGAACTCCCGACTCTCCTCCCCTCAGTGGTCTCATGTTCTCTGCTGGCTTTGTCTCTGCTGCCAGATCTCTCTCACTCTGGGCTTGATGACAGTTCTATCTCCTGCCGTTAGTCTCAACATGATCCTTCTCCCTTCTGCTGGTTTCTGGCCTGAGGAAAGAGTCAAGAAGCAGCTGCAGAAGGAGAGGCTGTTGATATTGGGAACAGACATAGAAGGAGGAAAGGATGTGGGGAGGTGGAATAATATGAAATCGCCTCTTCCTTGAAGTTCCCTGCCTCCTAGCAGGCAGGCAACCACCCATCTCTTCTCACTGACAAAGGGCTCCTGGTCCCCTCTGAAAATTAGCCAGAGTCAAGTATCATCCATCTGAAAACTAAGTAGTTTTTAGTTGATTCTAGTTCTAGTAACTAGAGACCACTCTTAAGTAACATTTATTATATAGGATGGGATCCTGAAGGATCTCCACAGCACTTTGCAAAATTAAGGCATCCCTGGTTATACAGCTTGAGTCATGGTAGACAGTGCCTGGTTCCTGGAGCTGGACATTGGATGCACTACGCTGTCAAATGAACAGCTGTGAATAGTGCATGAAGTGGCATAATTAATAATTGACCTATATGCCACATGCATTCTCTCAAGTTGTGAATGGACAATGCCCTCTTCAATAGCAAAAATACTAGTGTCTCTCAAAATGTTGCATTAGGTAGGCTGCAGTTACACAAATTAAAAAAGAATCATCAGAGAGTCTAGCTTTCCCCCATAAGTCTAGAATATAAACAACGAACAAGATCGATGTTGTGATTTTTTTGTGAAGCAAATGACAACAGGTGACATATTCAGAAAAGAAAACAATATACTTTTCTTGCATTACTCACAGCATGTCACATGTATGTTAGATCTATTACTGGTTAAAACTCCTGTTAAACTGATGATCAAGAAAAGCTTGACACTTCATTTAATTCTTTTCATAACTGGGTTAGCCTAAGAAATACAACCTGTCTGTAAGCAAAGTAGAGGCATTCAAAGATATTTTCCTATCCAGGAAGTAACTGCTTACTGTTTTTATGTCTTAGAAGAAAAATAAAATTTAACTTAATTACATTGCTGCAATAATTGTTGGGTGAAATTCTGTCTCCAATGAAGGCAATAAGAGTTTTACCATGGACTTGGGGGGGAGAAGGTGAGGGGGGTAGCCAGGATTTCACATATTGTATCTCATATTTATCTTAGCTGGAAAAAAGTATAGTAACAGGGAATTTTGGATTCTCACTGCAGAGTCTATTGTTACTGATTTCAAATGGCATCACGGTCTGTGCTTTTCTTTTTTATTAACTGAAGAAGCGTTTTAACAAGCTCCTGATGTTTTGTTTCGTTTTTTTCCTCCCTTGGTATATTTCAATCTGTGAGTACTTTACTAGGAGCTTTCCAAGCTGTCTTGAGGAGTAGATAACCCGAGATTCAGCTTTACATACATGTAGTTGATGTATCAGAAATATACTTTAGGTCTGCCAGTTTCATTCCTAATGTCATCATCGAAGTGTGTTACTTCACCTGTGAGTGCTCAGCCCCTCTAAAAAAAAATCAAGCATCCCAACCCTGAGGCATTTACAATTAGTAGATACTTTTGAAAATGAAGGCCCAGCAGTAACACAGGCACTGATTGTGGAAACTGCTTATTCACATGCACAATTTACGACCACTAGTTATCCCATTGCCTTCAGCTGCATTACTCCAGTGCTTAAAGATAAGTACGTACATGTTTGCAGGATCTGCACAGCAATGGAAGAACTGGGAGTAGAATCCAAGTCTGCAGATTGCTTAGCTTACGCTATCACCACTTTTAAATGGTGCCATCCCATCCTGAGCCACAACACATTACTTTACCATGAACAACAGTTTACTTAAGGAATGCAGGATCAGGCCCTTTGAATAGCCGCTTGAAGGCTGTGTACTAGCTGAGCAAATGGACTGCATGCAGGAAACTTGCATGAAGGCTGAGGGAAAAGGTTAAGAACTCTTTCCGTTGAGTCTGCGGTGCTGCAGTAGCGTTACCACAGCCACTGTATTCCCCGGCCATAAGAGTTTTGGCTCAAGAATCTGAGTAGACACCATTCCTAGGTGTGCAGAGGATGCGGACGCTCCTAAGCCCTTACCACACACAACGGAACCCCGTTAATTCCACTGTTTCTCAGCCCCTTTTTATGGCAGTGGAGCCATGGGCAGAACTGACCCTTTTTATGATCTCATAGGCCTCTCTCATCTAACATTTTTACAGACACAATCAGAGAAAAAACTCCATTTTACAAACATTTCCTAATTAGAAAATATGGGATTCTAGTTTTGTGTGCACCAGAGAATTTCCTGTGAACATTAGGATGTGAATACACTTATATTGGTGTATTTTGGCCTTAAAATAGCACCTTCTGAATAAATCTGTCTAAAAATAATTTATGCATTCCATTAGGGTTTAGTGCTGATAGTTGTTCAGGGCAGTCGGAACTGCCCGAGTTTTATCGGTCTATTTTCATGTGGTCAAGTTTCACCCACCCTGTGCTTTAAAATGTTTAGTACACAGAACACAGAGTTAGGCCCATGTTTGTTTTTATTGATGGAACCTCTTTCCTTTCTTCAACATTCTCAAATGTTCCCTGGTTTAAGCAGAGTTATCTAAGGTAATCCACTCTTGCCCTTACCAGGGATATTCCACTTTGTTCATAAGCACATAACATAACTCGAGTCCCCAGTGATTTCATTGTGAAATTAAAACCCAGACACTCATCCAGATGTCTTAGAAGATAAGGGCAGGCCTAATCCCTATGTCACAGAGGACTTGAGGAGCAGGAATTCACCTATACATCATCACATCATTATTAGCCTGGACCATGGCAAACCCAGCACAAACATTTTCCACGGGGCTTGCATTCAGGTTTGGCAGTGTTTGCAAAATACCCTCTAGCAATGTGTTATTTTAGGCTGAAACAAAAGTAGACATGAATAGCAATAGAAACAGAGAAGTATTGTTTTTATTTTCAATGTGAACCCATAACTAATCTTAAATGAAAATCCAGCTAACTTAGATGTAAATGCCATCACGTACAAATGAACTATCAAATATCAACACACTTATTTTGCGTTCGAATACTGATGCTTGTCTTAAGCAATGTGATGCACTATGGGAGGGACAATTTAGGTTGGAGAAGCTGAAAGCTTTATCTGATTAAAACGGATATGATGATTGATTTTGACAGAGAGATCACTTCCATTTCAAAAAGAGAGGAAACAAAAACATTGTGTAGCTGTCATTAATGTGAGCCTTGGCACTCCAATCAGAAACAAAACATGGCCCCATGACCGGCACAAAGGCAAATGTTGCCCTCATTGCTGGAGCCCCACTGGCTTCAGAGCAGATTCTAGGCCTCTGCATTATCTCCACAAAATGAGAAGTCTACCCCATAAGGCTGCCACATTTGAAATGAGCAGTAGAGATGAAAATGGAATGTGGGATAGTGGTTAGATTAGAGGCCTGAGAATAAAAATATTTGGTTCCTGCTCCAAGCTCTCTCATAGATAAGACTTTAAGCAGTACCCATGCACCCACATTTTCAAAAGTTGTCACTGCTTCTGGGTGACAACTTGGCACTCCCATTGACCTCAGCTAGCGTTGTGCATGATCAGTACTTCGGACGGTCAGATCCAGAGTTTAATATATTGGACGCCCATTTGGAGCCCCCAATCTCTGTGTGTGCCTCAGTTTCCCTGTGGGGATAATACTACCTGCAGAAGTGTACAAGCATGTTTTGAGATTTGCTTAATTAATAGTTTCTTAAATGTTTGGATATCCTATGATTAAAAAAATACTATTACTACATACCCTTATTTTAAAGTACAACAAGGCTGAACTGGAATCTACTTCTTTGCTCTATAACTGCAAGACTGAGGGAGGGGAAATACTGCAACAGGGACATAGGAAATTCTTTATTAATAAACATTGAGCTTTTCCTTTAAATGCCCTCCTTCCTCCCAAAAAGTACTTGCTTACAGAAATTGGGTAGAGACCAAGTACCATTGGACAAGGAAGATGTTGTGGTTAAAATATTGAACTGGGAGTTGGATGCACTGGATTCGATTCCTGACCCTGCCACAGCTCTCGGGTGTGAACTTGGGTGAAATTCACACATGTGCAGGAGTCCAACAAAAAGCCTATGTGCCATTAAGGTGATGCAGAGGCTTTTTGCTGGTCCTCCGAACAGGGATGAATTTCACTTTGTGTGCCTCAGTGGCCCGTCTGTGAAGGGGGGATAATGCTTCCCTAAAGCACAGGGGTGTTGTGAGGCTCAGTACATTAATATAATATTACTATTTGGGAGGTTTCCATTAATGGAGGAGGCACGTGAGTACTTGAACAGAAAGAAAACCCGAGGGTTTTGAATACATACCCCAAAGTTTACAGTTATATGAATTATCTGGACCTCTTGAGTGTGAGAAACTGGGCTGGAAATTTCTTGGGAAACTAAGAATAAAAGTTTTCTTATTAGGTTTTGGTATTTCTTGCTTCTGGTCCAGCTAGAAACCAATAAAGAAGATGTTTTCTTATATTCCAGCACTTTGGGAGCAAGAGGGCAGGAAAGTGGGGAAAAAGTTTTTTATTACAAAGGCAAAATATGTGATTTGAGTTTGATTTCCATTTTTGGAAGAGATCATCTTATTTTAATCAGAACCAGTTTTCTCTTCCTTTGTAGAAAGCAAAGCCCCACATTTAAATTGTCTAACGCAATGGAAAAGCAGTTCAACATCAGTTCATCTGTGTGACAATATGACCCCAAAAGCCTGCTACAGTCAATGAGACCTGTTTAGATCTGCTCAGTAAGTACTGGTTACAGCTTTGGGGCATCTGTGATTTACATGCCTGGATTTTCCAGTTTTAGAAGAGAGAATCTGGGCTACTTCCTGTCCTTTCCCTTTTAGGAATTACTTTTCCCAGGAGTATGAACTATGGGCTTGTCTACACTTGAAATACTGCAATGGCAGACCTGCAGCTGCACTGCTGTGGTGCTTCAGTGTAGACACTACCTATGCCCACGGGCAGTAGCTAGATTGACAAAATAATTCTTCCACTGACCTAGCACTGTCTACACCAAAGGTTAGGTAGGCTTAACTCCATCCCTAACCAACATAGCTCGGTCTACCTAGCTTTGTAGCATAGACCTAGCCAAAGGGAAAGTGCAAGAGCCAGATAATCTGAATGTGAGAGCCATATTATGTCATCTTGTGCACAGATGAATTTTTAGACTATGTTTGGATTCCTATCCATAACTGGAACAAGTACCATAGTGAATTTTGTTTATAAAAAAAAGTTCACCATTCTAGCCAACATACTGACATGGTCCCTATCACCATCATATCTCAACCTTCCATGCATTTATCCTTGCAACACCCATGTTACAGATGAGCACCTGAGGTACAAAGCAACCTGCCCGAGCTCATTCAGGAAGCCTATGGTGAAGCAGAGCATCGAATTCAAATCTCCAAAGCCCTAGATTGGTGCCTTAACTACTGAACCATCTCTTTTCCCATTCAGCAGCAAAAGCAAAGTGGCAGCAAGAATTGGTGGGAAGCCTTAAACTGGTTTCCCCAGTAACAGATAAACACTGCTCCACTGAACCACCACAAGAGCAGTTTCAAATCTATCCATATCACTATACCTGAGATTAACTCTCTGTAATATGATGCCTATGGCATCATCTTAAAAGGTGCCAGCCAGCTTGGCAGGGGTGCTAAAGCACCCTCACCTCCTATTTCAGTCTTGTAGGAAGTGCACAGTAGTACTTTCAGGCCCTGAGGAGTGTGGCTTTGGATGTATGTTGTTGAAGTGGCTAAATACCCCTATCCTATATACAGCCAGTCCACAAACAGGCATCGACATTGATACTGGTAGAACTCTCTTACTGAGCAGTTCCTGTGAGGAGAGAGAGGAAGGTGCACAGAACACAGTAGTGTGATATTCAAAGGATCAGTGAAAAAGCTCATCTCCTCACCTAATCTGGAATTCTAATGGCGGCATTAAGATGATATAGTACATGCTGTCCCTCTCACAATGGGGTAAAGATAAAAGCCTGTTCTCAGTGACACACAAAGAAAAATGATTCCCCTAATACCTCACTCACCATTAATCCCAATGGAGTTTAAAAAGGACAAATCTGAGCCAATATATTTGGAATACTTGCTTACTTTCTAACACATTGGAAATCTTTGCATTTGTAGTAGACACAGGCTTTTCTTTGTCTTGATTACTACTCTAAAAATTAATTGCTGTAAATTGAGGTTTCTTAATTTGGCCCATAGGCCTATCTTCTTTAAACTTTTATAAAACCTTTTAAATGAGAGTCACTGCCTCATGCTTTGTGCGAGAAAGCGGAGAGCTCCCAGTTAAGGCTGTACACTTGTTATAAAGATTAGTGCGGAGCACAAGAAGGATTGTTCGCCCATTATACTGCAAAGCTGGGAGGTATGTTTTTGTTAATGAAATTATGCCAGGTTCTTCCTGTGTTCCTCTGCTCTATGATTAAGTACCCTCAGAGATCTAAATATAACTGTGACTTGAGCAGTTTCATCTCATAAGTGCTAGTTCAGCAGTTTGCAACATTGCCCTCAGATTGTGTGTATGGACATGCTGGGGGGAAGGGGGAGAAAAGGGAATAAGCATTGTTGAAAGTGTAGCCATATTTCATATTTCTACATTCCTATTATCTCTTTCCACATGTGCCATTCAATCAGGCTTTGGTTTGTAGAAGTTTTCAGAAAGTTTAAAACAATGTTAAGTATATATAGAAAATGTATACATAATTATATACATTCTCATTCATTAAAATTTCTACCACTGACCCTAAATATCAATTTACAAACATAAAAATCTAGCATACCTAAACTCAATACATTTATAAATGTTCCACATCTATATGTGCCTCACCTCCCAAACCACTCACATCCTATGGAGAAAAGTGGTTGGGTTGGAGTTTCACAAACAAAAAAAACGAAAAACGAGACAAAAACAAGAGCCCTGGCTTTGTAAAATCTGAGAGAGAAGCTTGGGCCTAGATATGCCATAATGATTAAGTATTCAGCATGATCTTTCCATCTTATACCCTAGAGAAACTGTTTTGTAAAAGTTCCCCTTAAAATAAATAAATAAAAATAAATAATGCTATTGTAATAATCCATTTGAGTCAGTGTACAATGCTGCAAAGAACTGCATATTAAATCAAATTAACAGATTTTCAAAATTATTCTTAAACATTGTGATTGGCAAAAGATTATTGCAACAGTCCACTACATTTGATGTTTGAAGGGAGCAAAAATTTGTTGTCCAATATGCAGAAATAGCTCATAGAAGCTAGAGTTTGCATGTTCAACCCATGTCCAATTCCATCAGTGGTAGATTCAGTGTGCCATTTATATCACTGTGTGGAATGGACATGTCCTATAACAGAGTTTCACACAGCTCTAATTCATGGGGAAAGGATTTTTTTTAAAAGCAGAATTCTTAAATATCTCCTAATCTATACCCCTATGTTGTTGACATTTCTGAATTCTTACTGGGGAAAAACAGAAAAACTGATTTATTTTTTTTAAAACCCAGTTTCTTTATTGATAGCTGATGTTTGCTGCATATATATTTTTGTAAAAGGGAAGCAATTATTGCCACAAAACATCTCAAGCAATCGAATATATACATTTTATACAAGTGGGGCTGGCCTATAACTCAATACATTTAACTAAGAAAACCTAGCATTTCCCCACCTGAAGCAGGCCAAGGTTTTAAAAAACAGGAATCTAAAATTAGACTCCTCTAGTCCATAGCTGACCTGCTGAATAAGTAGCCTAATTTTCTAAAATGATGAGTACACACTGACTGCAATGGGAACTGCCAGATGCTTAACATTTGGAAAAATCAGACCACTTATTTAGGATCCTAAAATTAAGGTTCAGTTAATAGATTCCCAGGCCAGAAGGGGCCATTATGATCATCTAGTCTGATCAACTGTATAACACAGGACATAGAACTTCCCAAAATAATTTCTAGAGCGGATCTTTTAGAAAAACCATCCAGTCTTGATTTAAAAGTTGTTAGTGAAGGAGCATCCACCACAACCCTTGATAAATTGTTCCAATGGTGAATTACTCTCATTGTTAAAAATGTATGCCGTATTTCCAGTCTGAATTTGTCTAGCTTCAACTTCCACACATTGGGTTGTGTTATTTCTTTCTCTACTAAACCAAAAGGCCCATTATTAAAATATTTGTTCCCCATGTGATTACTTAGAGACAGTAATCAAGTCGCCCCTTATCCTGTCTTTGTTAAGCTAAATCGATTGAGCTCCTCGAGTCTATCATTCCAGGGCATGTTTTCTAATCCTTTAATCTTTCTTGTGGCTCTTTTCTGAACTCTGTCCAGTTTATCAACAGCCTTCTTGAACTGAGGGCACCAGAACTGGACACAGTATTCCAGCCGCAGTTACACCAGTGCCAAATACAGCGGTAAAATAACCTCTTTTCTTGATGTTTTTGGCCTATGTACCAAAAAGAGAAAGGCCATAGAAATGCCCATACCAAAAATCATTTAAAAAATGTTGTGGTATTTTTTAAACTGTTTCACTGAAAATGAAGTTAAATATTTTTTATATGGGTGCACACATCATGCTGGCTGGCCATGACATCTGTGTAATTAGAGACTTAAAGGGTATCAGTCAGCTGAGGAATTGCATTAGCCAAACAGCCTTTTGTGGTGCACTCCTAAAGCAGAGTACAGTGTACGTAGAGTAGATATTGGGAAAATCTCCAGGAGCTGTAGGAGACCTTAATGACCATAGAGGAGAAAAAAATCCAGTAAATATTTCATGAAACAATTTCAGCATGACATGAATCAATGCATTCCACAGACCATCCATCTGACATGACACTGTAACATGAGAAACACTATCTTGTGTACATTGCCTGTGGTGAAGGCTTTGAATTTACGGCATTGTCTCACCAAAGAGTCTTAATGATAAAGGTTCTGTCTTAAGACTCTATGGACCAAATTCATCCAAGGCTTAAGCAAGGCCAGCACTTACTGGCAGTAAGGGTGAAAGGCTAGCTTTATTGAAGTCAGTGGGACTCATGCCATTGACTTCAACACAGAGTCATGATTGCATCCTAAGATGCCATATCACATGGGCGTGAGAAGATGCACAGTTGGAGTTGGAGTATTGAAATCATGTGAAACTCAGTAGTTTATGAGAAAATGTCATACAAGCTTCAGGATAGGATAGATAATTGTGAGGAAAGAAAGGCTCCAAATCATTTACTAAGGCATAAAGAGAGCATAGTGCTAAATCTAAAAAGATGTGGTTTGCATGACATAGGTGTTTTGCAAAGTGAGCCATGAATTGTCATCTTTTATTTTTACTTATGGTTTGGTTATGTTTATTTATCCCTTTTTGCGTATATTTTATGATTGTAAGGCAGTAGGTAATTTTATAGTTTAATGGTCTGCAAAATAGTAATAACATCTAGCTCTTCTACAGCACTTTTCATCAGTGAATCTCAAAGAGCTCTACACTAGCATTATCCCCTTTTAGGGGTGGGGAAACTGAGGAACAGAGAGACGAGACTTGCTTAAGGTTACTGAGCAGGACAGTGGCAGAATAGGAATCCGACCCAGGTCTCCTGAATTCCTGTCTAGTACTTTATCCACTAAGCCACATTGCCACCCTAGAAGACTTCTTGTTACCTTGTGCTGCCCCCCCCCCCCCATTGGTTAGTCGCATCCGCATCTTATTCCTTGTCTTATACTCAGATATTACTTTTCTGGGTGCAGGGACCATCTTTTTTCTTGTGTATTTGTACATTACCTTGCTCAGTGAGGTCCTAGCTTTTAGTGCTACTCCAATGTAACAGGCCTGGAGCTGATCTCGGTTTATGCCTTATGTTCCTAAAGCTCATGCGTCAAGGTTTCAGCTGGCCGTGAGAAGGGTCAGGAAGGGGTTTGATCTCCCCATGTATTCTGGGAGGGTTTTTTTTTAAATCTCCTTCATCTGAAACACAAAGGCTGGCCCTGACTGCAGATGGGACATTGGGCAGGGTATGTCAGGCCCCTGAAGAATCACTGACCATTTTCTGTCTCTCAGGGGTTTGGCTGGTCCTTGCTCACATGCTCAGCATCTAGTAGATTGCCTATCTGACCTGGGGTAAAATTCCTTCCCAACCCCACATGTGGCAGTGACCTTCGGGGTTTTTCATCTTCCTCTGCAGCATGTCAGTGCGGGTCACTTGCCAGGATTATCTGGGTATATTTAATGTAATCATTTCCCTGCTATTGCAGGGGCCTCAAGTACTGGTGCACCTTGGTACCTCCTATTCTCTGCCCGTAGCACATCATGGTCTATTGGGGGCATGGATCAGCCTTCACATCATACTCCCGTCAGGAACCGTCCCAGGCCGAGGAAGCTAATGATCCAACCAGTGGACTAAATTCAGTGATGAATTCCGGTCATATGTCACCTCAGGCACATTGGGAATGTGCTAAGAAGATTGTCTATTCTCCTGTGGGTTGTGTTTCTTTGGTCTCATTTTGGTTGCTGGGTTTAGCATGTGGGTGGCATTAGAGGTCTGTGAGGCACAGAAGGTTAGCCTAGATAATTTCATGGTCCTTTCCAACCTTTAACTCTATGACTCTATAACAGAAATAGTTATAAGAAGATAGTAATACATATGAAAAGTGTATCCTTTTTATTTCTCTTCTTTCTGAATGAAAATTATTAATAATATCTGAATATCAGAATAAAGAGCCAGCACTGGTAAAGTAACTAGACATTGTTGGGTAAGACTTCAAACCAGCATCTTCACAAACCAGGTTAATGTCCTTTTTCCACCTCGGTCTCCTGGGTTCTGTTGCAAAGGTGCGTACTCCTTTCTGCTCACTTTTACACATGTGTTAGGATGGCTGAATTTAAAGATCCCAGGATGCTTTTTGGAAAAAGAAAAGGGAATAACACTCATGTCCTGGCCCACATTCTCCCTCAGTAAAAACAAGTTCTGATGTTTTAAAAGCTTTGAGTAAGCTACTGCTGTGTTTTGTCTCCAGAGAGTGAAATTCTCCTCTCAATTACAACGTGACTCCTGTGAAATGAACAGAGTTGCACAAGTGCAAGAGCCTAGAATTTGTCAGTCTCTATTTTAAGGTATCTAACTCATCGCTTTGTAAAGCCTGATAGCAAGAGTCCTCCATTTCAGCTACATCTTTCTATGCCCGCTGAAATGAAGAAAGGAAATGTAATAATATGCACAGGGCCTGAAGATTTCTGTAAAAGGATACAATCTAATGTGCATAAGAGAACATAGCATTCATGATTATAAATGCAAGGCAGGGTTGCTCAGGATCTGTCTACTCTGCAGATTTTATCACCAAAGCACTAGTTAAAAGGCATGGTTCATTTATTTTGGTGGTGCTTGTTGTGTCGGCAGGGAAATGGACATGGAGCAGACCACCGGTTAGGCAACAAGGGGAGCATGTTTATTGAGATACCACTCAGGGTATGTCTTTACTGCCAAGATTGGCACCCCTAGTCTGAGCACTCAGGTTAGCACAGCCCGGTGTGAGCAGACATGCTGCAAAGCCATATCCCAGTTATCTTGAAATCACTGATGCTGCATTCCACAGTATGTGATGCTAGAAGTTCTGGGATCTAGCCCAGGGTTTGTTGTGCCATACTAATCTGTGCTGCTCTGAAGCCCACTGAAGTCAAAAAAAGGCTCACTGTAGACTCCAGTGAGCATCGGGCCCAATGTGCATTTCCAGCATTGCCATTCACAATCACATTTAGTGTCCTCTCACCGTATTGTCAACTTTTGTTATTTTAATTGCAAATCTCATAACGTTTGGTGTTTTTTATTAAAGCCCCAACTCATGGAGTCATGTGATTATGTTACAAACTCAGCTACCATTTTAAGAAGAGTCAGTGTGTAGCTTTCATGGTTACAAATAGAAGCTTGAAAACATGAATCTTCGAGTCTCAAAACCCCCCAAAAGGCAAATAAAAATATGGCATCTATTATATTTTAAAGTCTCATGGTTTTCCGGGGCTCAGCTAATGATTTTTGAGCACATGGTCTTGGCAATACAGCATTTGGTTCTCGGCATACAATACATTTACCCAAAGATGTACTTGTGCCTCTCTGAGGTGCCCATGAGAAACTTGACCCCATTTGTTGTGTTTGGAGAAATCAAGTGTGCCTATTTTTCAACCAAGGTTCTTAATTTTCTCTCTTCTTTGCCTCAGTCTTTCACTTTTTTGCTTCTTACATGGTTATTCTTTTTAAAACACACTGAATATATTTATTTTTAAAAGGCTCCTAGTGGTAGACCCTGCACTCCACTGTAGGTGCATACAAAGCAAAAAACCATCATCTCCTCATTGGTGACAACCCAATAGTATTGGTGGCATTTTGACGGTGCTGAGGTGGTGTATGCAAGGGAAATAAGATGAATGGAATAATTTCTCAAATCTGCCCCCACTTCATGAACATGCTGTTGCACATACTTTGTTCTATTCCAATTGACATTACACTGCATACTTCCTACTAAAAAGACCGGAAAGGACTCTTAAAATATGCATTTTTAAAAGAAGATAGATTCTTATAAAATTCACCAACAATCTTGGTTGGGCCATTTCCTGATAATGGATGGAAGTAATGGTACAAACTCAGTTTAAGGCCATCAACTCCTTCTAAATGATCATTAATCCCCACAAAATGCCATTGTGCCATGATGATAGTTTAACTAAACTTTAGTTTCTTCACACGATAAAGGTATGTATTGTACACTGAAACCTAGCCAATGCCTCTCAGCTTTAGTTTAACTCTGTACACACCCTCCTTCCCAAACCAAAGCTTTTTTTTTTTTAATGAATTTCTCTTTTTATAGGGTTCCTTAAGAAAACACTATCTTCAACAAGATGAGTGTATGAAGGTAACATTGTTAGAGGGAGTTTTGAGACATTTTCTTTGTGTTGCATAGATGTTGTAGAGGTAACAATAAATATATGGTACCAAAGAACCACATGCAAAAGTAGTAAAATACTGTTGTGGTGTGTGATATGCTAGAACTTGTCTGAGTTTTTGACAATTAGGGCCATGTTTTCAAATAGGCCTCTGAAAAAAGTGTATGACGAAAACTTGCAATTGCACACACTTGTGTAGAGTGTACAAATGAGTACTACAGCAGTTTTCTGATTTGCATTCATGAGTCTGTTTGCACTGCAAATACCCGTTTGCCTGCAAAGAGTTGTGTCTTGCGAGAGGAAATGGAAGTGCTCACAAATGCTTTCTCTAAAGAAATATATTTAGAGCAAGTTATGAAAGTGAGAATAAAAGATGGAGAAGAGAACAAGAGAAAGGGATCAAGAAAGGTTATCTTCCCCCATTCTTCTCTATTTTGTTAGATTTCCTTATCACAAAGAGGGGAGATGAAGTAAGGAATTTCACTCTATGTTGGGTTAGTGGTTGTCTTTAGGCTGACAGTCTCAAATAACGTAGGTGAATGCTAGTCCTTTCTCCCCAGATTGAGCAATTCTCTATGTAGGAAAAGACACACACACACACACACACACACACACACACACACACACACACACACACACACACACACACACACACACACACACCCCTTTCTCCACCCTGTGAAAAGTGTCAGAACTTCAAGGAAACTGACCAGTATTTTTTTCCCAGTTTGCCTTAGGGTTTCATGGAATTTTTGCAAGTGCACATTTATTTAAAGTATCCTTAGATATTAGAAAACATCCTGACCTTTGTTTGCTCCTTATTTACAGTGTGGTAAGCAAGATCAGAAACAGTCCCAAGAATTTCTTTTGCTTGCAATCATTTTTACATTGACCACATTTCCACCCATGAAGTTGACCTGGCCAGCATTAGGTGGTAATATAGTAAACTGCAGCACATGCACTACCACCATCTTAGCCAGACAGAAAGTTATGATCCAGACTGATATAAGCATCATGATCTATTGTCAATATCCTCCTAGATCACAGAGCAACCTGTTTCTAAATTAAGATGGATATAGTATAAATACTTTGTTTTTCTTGACTGCAACTATGTTTTGCCTGGCATTAACCAGACACTGTTGCTGTTTTATGGCTGTGTCACTGCCAGTTAATGAACTTAAACATAATCAGCTGGTGCAAAGCATCACAAGCCAAAATTTCTTCTGCTTATTCACATTGGCATTGTTAATATATATATAATTAACAATTCCTTAGTATAGCTGCTTTGAACTACTTTGCAAAGCTACTGTTGTGAACTACTTACATAAGAAGTTAGAAAACGGTGGCTTAATCCTTCAGAGTCTTACTCATCTGCATAGCCCCATTGACTTCAGTGGAACTATCCGCTTGGTTAAAGGTTTGCAGGATGTGGCCCAGACATTGTGTATACAACTCTGGAAATATTTTTATGTTCTCTGCTATCCAGTATATTCAAATATTCCTTGTAATTGTCAAAAATGACATACCTTATATTCAAACAGATATTTTATAATACAACTTAGAGTATTATGCATTAACTATCAATTATTATTTAATCCTCCCAATGAAGTGGCTACAGCAAAAGGAATTAACATTTTTGTTGGCTCTCTCCGTTTCATAATAAACACTGGTATTTGAGCAACGTGGGTATCATGAAAATATTTCAAGTAAAAATAAATTATTCAAATGGACAGCTTTGTTGTAGATTATGCAATTTTTTCTTAGATGTAATTTATATCAGGATAATTTGTTATATAACTGATAAAATACTAAAAAGCTTTCTAAAAAGATTTACTTTTTTATTGTCTAGACTTTATGTAAGCCATTGCTAATTAATACTGCCCTTCCCGGTGGCTTTGCAGAAGGCATAATTCAAACAAACCAGTTATAAATGATTTTTCAATGTAAACTTTTAACAGTGTAGCGCCTAAGGGTTTGCTGAACAGAAGAGTACAATTTAGAAAACTTAAGGTTTAACTAAGGTCAGGGATATCGCAGGCATTGATGGATATAGATACAAAAGTGTCCAACTTTGGAAAGACAATCTTTCCTTCAAGACTAAACAAAATGCTAGCAGCAGTGATAAATAGATACAAAAATATACATGAAAAAAAAAGAGTCAGAAGGGTATTTTGAGGTTCTGTCAAGCAAAATACAATGGAAAAAAGCAGCAGCTTTTAATGCCATTTGATTTTTGTACCCATTTCTTCAGCAGAGTTACTTGAGCTCAAGGAAGCCAAAAACATCCCAGACTCATACACCATCTTGATTTTAGGCCTGAAACTAGAACATTTTCTTTTTCCTGCTTTTTCTCCACATACTAAAGCACAAGTCCTAGGTCTTTAGCCTCCTCTTCATTCTCCATTGAAAGTAGCTGCAGCAAGTCTGGGCATCAGAAAACTCCTTTCAGTTGGGTTGTGAGTTTAACTGAAATCCATTACAAGACTGTATGAAATTAACTCTTCCCAATTAAAAAAAAATGTAATGACTCACTTATTCTATTTTCTAGTAGTGATCACATTTTCCCCCTTGTACCTCATTACTAACAAATCCAGCCTTATTGACAAATGAAGAGCTTGTTTATATAGTACTAGCATAGTGAGGCCCCAGTCTCCAACTGGAGACTGTGGATAGAAATTGGAGCCTGTAATAGAAATAAATAATTATCTTTTTTGTTATAGAAACATCTGTTTATATGACTTCTGCTATTGTAGTTATTTTTTCTTTCCTCAAAGTGATGTGGCTCCAGTGATGAAGTCTCCATCCAGCTCCCTTGAGATATTTAATTACATTAATGAGGTGATCAATTATGTTTCTTCTTCTAAATGAGAATTTGAGGAACAGTTCATAAGAAACTTAGGAGTCAACTGTCCCCAACCCACTGTGTTATAATGAAAGAGGGCGTAGTTGGTGTCTTTGCACGTAGTGTTCACAATGGAATCACTGAAGATAAACATACGTAAGCACTGTTTAATAACTAACTCTCTGAGTCCCACTCCTTTTGTTTGTTTGGTTAGCAATTTTTGATGATTCTTTCCTACGGTATCCGACTTTGCTGCTGTTGAGGCATTATGATTTATGATGTCACAGCAGATTATGGCCTCTTGATATAAGCCAGAAGCAGGAGGTGGAAGGGGACAGTATGTTCTGAGAGAGGTTCTTTTCAAATGTATTTTACAAATCTGAAGCCAATTACACACACACACACACACACCCCATAGGGTTTAATAGGGTTTACTTTGTGCTAGAGCTAAACCATTAAAGAGTATTAAATATTAAATCAAGATAGAAAAGTATGATTTTTTCGTATTAATTCTAATTACCGGACATAACACTCTACTGTATTTTAGGTAGCTTATGCATGTCATCTGGTTTGCATCTATCACTCCTACGTGGGTATTTCATATTTGCCCATCGCTATAAAGTTGTTTAGGTGATCTCTATTTTGTAATAGCAGTTGTACTACCTACCTAATGGAAACAGTCAGAAGTCTTAAAAAACTTCTGTTGCATTGGATTATGTAACACTGCGTTGAGTTGGAACATGCTACAGCATGGTTTGGGACCATATACAGTGTATCAAACAAAAGAGGAGGAAAAGAGTCTCTTGTAGATCAGTATTCATACAGTGAAGTATGGAATCAATGGGAGCTGAATCAGGACTAATAATAGGAGAGGGTTTTTCCTGATTTTTCTCCCTAGCATCAGAGGATACTGATGCTTTTGGGGTGACCACTAGAAATGCCTCAACCTCATTCCCTCCAGAGAGCAGCTGCTGCAAGACCAACCTGCCTCCTCTTCACACCGTATTGTGCACAACTGCAGCAAGAGTCCTTTAAGTTGGGCCCATTGGGTTATGATATTTCCTCCTCCTCCTCTGCTGTTGGAAAAGGGAAAGCGATCATTCCTTTAGAGTCAGCATTTAACGCCTAGCTGTCGAGTGATAACTGCTGCGTTCCAAGGGAATTACCTCAGTGGGCCATACTTGGACTCCAGTGAAACTGCCATAAGTGGAGTGAAGCTTCACTGTAAATTGAGTGAGAGTTTGTTTAATGGTGTTGAACAGTGGGACTGTCACTCCACTACTGGAGTTTCAGTATTTCTGGATTCATTATGGATCTTGATCCATAAGCAGGATCTTCTGTTATTTCATTAATGAGAGCAGAGTAATAATTAATGAGGCAGTGTGGGCTAGGGGATAAAGCACTCTACTGGTCTTTAGGATTTCTAGGTTCTGTTCCCAGCTATGACATTGGCTTGCTGAATGGCCATATGCAAGTCACTTTGCCTCTCTGTACCTAAATCTCCCCTTGTATGAAGTGGGAATAATGTCCTCCTTTGTAAAGTCCTTTGAGATCTACTGATGAAATGTCCTGTATAAGAGCTAGGTATTATTATTAGATGAAGCATTTCTCCCCTGTAGGTACAGGTAGTTCAGAATTGTACATAATACATATTTAGTTTGCCTATTTATTTTTGTACATGATACTCTGGGGACTTTTGAATAGGGCTTTCCTTTTCTGGTTATTATTTATGTTTGAAATGATGAAAATTCCCTCCTTTAGAAACAAAATTTGAGGAAGTGAGCCAAAATAGCAGCTTGCCTTCTGGGCAGCAGGGATTACAGCTGTCAGAAATGTGTTCAACAAAACCATACATCTTTTCAAAATATAAGATTTTTCTCTTGGCTGCAATCATTTACTTTTTTTTTTTTTTTTTTTTTAAATGATGGAAATAGCCTCCTTCAAAAGCAAAAGCTTTTTGTTTTTTTTTGGTAAAAGCTAATATCACAGACTGGTCAACTAATTGGTTATTTTCCCCAGATCTGATTGTTAAGGATGGAAAACTAGTTCATATAAAAGATTCCCTTGCTCATGCACACCTCAAACATGTATCAACGTTTAGACATGAGGTTTTCATTTCTGGTTTTCAGTTGGTCAGAAAGTGCCAAAATGCCACCAGGAAAAATTACAAATCCCACCCCTCAGACCTCCCTTAGGGATAAAGAAGATTTCTTCCTGCTCTCATGACCCTCACCCTGCCTCCACAGGAATTCCTGCCTCTCTGATAGGCAGAGTACCCCACCATCTACGCACTTCGTACTGTCAGGTTGGGGAATGTGGCCTTCAACTCTTCTTCCTCATCTTCCAGAATCTTCCAAGGTAGGCCGAGTGCCCACTTCCATGGGAGGAACTTATTGGTAGCATTTCCTTCCGCTACCTCCAGCCTCCAATAAGGCATCTTCTAGGATCTTCTCTCTTTGATCCTTGGATATTCTGGGGTCAAGATACTCCAGACTGCACTGGATTAGAGCTGAAAATCCCTGTTCTCAAATGCTAGGTACAGGTGCACTTTGGGGCATCTCAACCCCAGTGTTAAAATGTAAAGGAAAAGTCAACAGTAGGACTCAGGGTACCATTTAAGTTAGTACTGCAGAGAAAGGATATGGGCAGGTCATCTACTTCCATGCAAATGGCTTTCTGGAAACTGGAGGTGAGCTGAGCATGTCTATTGGCTGGCTCCCCGAGAGCCAGGAAAAGTGAGTGGAGGATCATTTCTTGAAGTTGCCAAATTTAGGATTTGCAAGTCCCGTACCCTTCTCCCTCAATGGTGATGGAAAAAGGAATTGCAGGTTATATGAAAATCATTTCTTTCACCTACAATTTTCCTTCTCTTTCTTAGAAAAAAGTTTGACACTTTTCTTACTTCATCGTACCAGGCTGAAGACACCTATAGGAAGAATCTTCTTCTCTGTAAAATCCTACAGGTTTCTAGAAGTTGCATAGAAAGGAAGGGAAAAAGGCTTCTCCAATTGAAAACTAGAGAGTGAATTGTAGGTAGGTAGAATAAGGGCCTCTTTGGGAGTTGGGCTATGACACCTGAGTTAATCCTCTTACAAAAATAAGGGGCACTGTGGCCCAGCGCAGGTACTCTCAAACTGTTTCATAATACAGGGCACAGCTTAGTAGATACATTGTCTCATGCACATGTCCCCTCCCCTATATACTCTCACAGGCCCAACTCCCTTCATTTGCCATCACACGGATGACTTTCCCCCCCATTCATACCCTGTTTAAAGAAGATCGTTCTCCATGTCTACTGGAAGTAGGACAAGATGTCATCTGCAGCAGGGGAGATTTAGGTTAGCTATTAGGAAAAACCTTCTAACTATAAACGATAGGTAGTCTGGACTAGACTGCCAAGTGAGGTTTGTCACTGGAGGTTTTTGGTGTTTGTCTAACCTGTTCTCAGTCAGAATAGTCTAGTTGTACTTGGTCCTGCCTCAGCGCAGGGGGCTGAGCTTGATGACTTTTTAAGGTTCCTTCCAGCCCGACTCTTCTATGTAACTATATTGTTGGCCACTGCAGTAATTGTTTACATGGAAGGGTAATATCAGGAAAATGTTGTTGTTTAGTTGTCTTTTAGTGAAGTTTAGCAGGTTGAAGGAAAAAAATGAGACCCACTAGACCAGTCTGTGAAGGTCACAGTTTGAGAAGCATGGGTCCAGTGGACATAGCACTGGACTGGAAGCCAGAAAACCTGGGTTCTATTTTCAGTACTGCCACTGAATTGCTCTGTGATCAATCACAATTTCTTTGTCTCATTTTCTTCCTCTGTAAAACAGGGTACGACGATGTTTACTCTCTTTGAACAGCACTAAGATCGCTAGGAATGGAAATTGTTATCTGAGAGGTTATTATTAGTATTAATAACAAAAAGTGCCTTATATTGAATGAGCCAGAGAGACCAATGCTTCAATGTTATGTCTCATCTAAAAGAAGCTTCTCTAGCAGCACAGTGCCCCTGGGCATCATGCTGGAGCACTGATTCAGTACAGACTCTAAGGGAAGAGCAATGCTTACTAAGGCCCTGACCCTGTAAAGACCTATGCATGGACTTGAAGTTAAGCATAAGTTTTTGCAGCTTCAGAGTCTTAAATCACTAACAGCACTGCTGTCTGCTTCATAGTTTTCTTTGGAGATCACCCAGGACTGACCAGTCCTGACCCTGTTTACCTGGAGGAAAAATGGGATCAGAGTCAGAAGTGGTATGACTGCTGGGCATTTGATTAAATGTATTGAAACTATGTGAAGTATAATTACGTTGAAGACAAAATATGATGAGAGCAATATATGGGCCAAATACTATTCCCATTTACACCATAAAGAATCCTTTGCGACTCCATAAAACTTCAAGAGTGAGTTCAGTGGAGTTCCTATGGATTTACACTCAGAGTAGAATTGTGTCTAAGTATATGCCACTTTTTTTAAAACAAATTAAAGAAGAAAAATCAGAAAGCCTATAACATTTTTCAACTGTGCAGTTCAGAAAGGAGACAAAACAGGCTCTAGTTATTTAGGGTCCCAATCCTGCTCCATATGGGGAGACCCTTGCAGTAAGGCCAGCTGGGCTCCACATACCCACAAGTGTCTGTGAAGCAGCTTTTGGGATTGGGTCTTTAGACTATAAACTCTTTGGGGCATAGATTGAAACTCCTGTGGTTGGACAGCACCTAGCACATTGGAAATGCTACTGAAAACAAGTAAATAGTAGGTTTAATTAAAAGTTACTATGGGACTGTTGAAAGTGGATTGCTATAGATATGGTGATAAATCTGTAATTTTGTGATATGCTGGACAAGGGTGCTTGCTCATATTGGGATTTTCTGGTGCTCATTATAGTGCCTCCAGACAATGTGGCTAGTGAACATCTTCAATATAATTTGCAAGTGGCTTTTGTTTCCTTCAATTGCTATTTTAAGGAAGTTCACTTATAAAAAATTATTTGGCTGATGAACTGTATAAATTGATATAGGTTAACACCAGCTACAATGTACCAATCAGGGAACTAAAATGTGCGCTTCTAAAAACGATGATAACAAAGATCATTAGCACTTTGGTTAAGGCAGCTCTTAACACCTTCACAATCTCTGATTGCCTTTCCTTTTTGAATTTGGGGGAGAAGAGTGCATGTTTATTTTTCTTCTTAACTCTATCCCCTTTTGTGCTTGTTCATTTGCTAGGTGTATAAAAGAGAGGAGGTCACTTGTGCACATAGGATAAGGAGGTATTACGAATTCCAAAGTATTTGCTTCATTGGGGAAAGCACACAAAGCAAGAAAGCACATGAACAGAATGTGTGAATTTCTAATGAATGCTGTGCCAATTGTTTGAGAGTCCTCCCCCCGCAATACCTGTAGCAGTTTTATTTGCTTGGGAGAGTACTATATACAAGATATTCTTTAGTAGTATGCTAGCTGCTATTTAGTTTTAATAAATTTAATCCTTTATATCAATGTAATATTCTTTAGACAAGCACTTCCAAGACAGATTAGAACTGAATTTAAGGGGATTAAAAGCTTCTCTTGCTAAAAAACAATATTTCAGATGGGAAATCCACTTATGTCAATTTCAGTGGAATACGTTTTTGTCTTTCATGTGTTGCTACTGCTTAAGGAAAGCCATGCTTTCACCATGACTACAGCTTTTCTGGCTCTGCTTTAGATACATGGTAATGTTTATTTCATTCAGTACAGTAAACCATTCTGGGAAAGTTTGATGGCTTCCATAAAACTGAGAGACACCATTTTCTTTCTTATGAAGTGAAAACAATGGGTCTTGTATCTTAAAAGTACCAATCTGCATAGTAAATGAGGAAATCTGAGATAAATGTAACATGAAACGTACAGGGAAAGTTCTCTGCCATATTTCCTTCCTTTTTACTCTAATAGGCTGAAAGCACCCATAAGAAGGATCTTATTTTCTGTGAAATCCCATAGCTTTTGAGCATTATATACAAGCAAAGCTTCCACAACAGAACCTACATAGGAGGTTGTAGGTATGTAGAATAAGGAGCTCCATGCTGGAACGAAGCTAAGACACCAGAGTGGGAGGCAGTGCCTAGGGGAATGGCTGTGTTAAATGTAGGTGAGGATCTCTGGATGGAACAGCTTTGGGTAGGAAGAAGAGAGCTGAAGTCTGAAAAGGGGATCACTGCCACTAGAATGGACAGGGCAGTGGCTTGAAAGAAAAGGAGGAAGAGTGTGTGGTCTGTGGAGGCCATTCTAAGGAATGGGTGTCGGGATGGATCACTTGATGATTACCTGTTCTGTTCATTCCCTCTGAGCCAGCACAGCACAAGCACAGAGGTTCTCAAACATTTTCATAACTCAGAGCACATCTTAACAGAAAGATTGTCTCATGGACATTTCTCCTTCTCTATATGATCACATAGACCCACCTACCTTCTCATTTGCAAGCACACAGGGCATTTCTCCTCCTATTCACAGTCATGTAACACTACTTTGGCAACTGCAACCATTGCTTACACAGAAGGGTACTATCAGGAATCTTCTGTAGTTTAGTTGTCTTTTAAAGCCATACATCCATGTTTAGAGCCGTACCAAAGCAAATTAGATAAAGTATGATAGTTCTAGGCTAGTACAAATTGTCCAAAATCTGTTCAATCTTAACATCTTATTTAAATTACATTTCTTTATATTGCACAGGCAGGTTCTGTTCAAACTTGTCATCCATACATAGTACTTATGTAATAAGGACCCAGATTCATAAATACCCATTAATTTCAAGCCCTAAAAGAGATCAGTCTCATGATTAGAGCTGAAAGAATAGTGGAGGAAAAAATATGAATATTCATTCAGTTTTTAAAGTGAATTTCAATCTGACTATGTCTGATACCCTCCGACATTGCCTTTCCAGGAAACCTTGCTATATCATGAATGCTTGAGAAACATGAACTTTAGATCAAATATTTGAACATTTGTCTAAAACAGTTTTCACTAACTGTAAAATTCAGTTTGCTGATTGGGGTGATAACCCAAGCAATCAGCAGAAATTAGGAAAGAAACCCATGGAAGAAGGGCCAGGCTTTTAACCAGATAGACTTATTTTCCCCCATTTGTTTGGTCAGAAAGAGAAAATCATGAACCAACACTTCCCTTTTCTGGGCTGCCACACTGTGAGAGTCTAGTTTCAGATTAAAAACAAAGAAACAGACTGTAGGAAATTGACCTTACCTGTAAAAGGAGTTTAGGAGATGGTGTAGTGTAGTCTTGAGCTTCTGAAAGACTAAGGGGGGAAAGGGAGTTATGTTTGTCAATCTCCTCTTACCCAAAGCATGCTGGGAAGGGGAGGAGACAGAGGCTGTATAATAGAAGCTGATCTAGACTTCATTAAATACTCAGGCAAATGCAATTGAGGAAGAAATGCTATTTAAAGAAGCTTGGAAAAAGAAAAGGAGGAAAAAATATTCCCAAACCTGTGGGAGATGTCTCCTCAAGCTTGAAAATAGTCTATCAGCTATATATTGGAAAAGTCTTTAGAGATTAATATCTCTAATGAAGTGGGGAGCGGAACTATATAAAAGCTATTACATCTGCTAATGTAATAAACACTTTGGGTGAAATCTTGGTATAATGAAGTTAATGGGAGTTTTACCATTGATTCAATGAAACAAAGGTTTCGCCCCTTAGATTTTAAGAAACGACTCTTTCTGTTCTCCTGTAACCCACTCTCTGTGGTGTCCGGGCCTTCTTGGCTTGCAGTGGCTAGTGAGTTAGTTAAGTAAGAGATTAAATCAAGAAACAAACTGCATTTTATGTAACTGGTCAATTCAGTGCAAATTTAGGATTACAAATCTTCATGAATGATTTGCAGGCCAAATATTTGGTGAAGAACTACTAAACCTAAGAATTTCATAATCTGTGCAGAAGTTTGCTTAAAAAAAATTAAATAACTGAAATACATCAACTAAATTATTCATTTGGAATCATTTACTCAGGTCTATTTATTGCTGACTTTTGCATGTGAGACCTGGAAAGCATGCTTCATTCACACACACTGCACATTTATTTCTCAACTGTAATTTACAAATATTTTCATGTTTAATTGTGTGTTAAGCAACTACAGGAGGGAATTCAACCTTGGGGCATATAAGGTGTGTTTTAATACCTGTGTAGATAATATGTTGTTAAATGTTGTCATTTCAGGCAGGCACCTCCCTCACCACACACACTTTTTTGTTATTTAAGGGAGTTTCAAAATAATTTCTATTCTATCCTTCTGTAAGAAAATATTCTGTGAAGTATTGTTTATCTAAGTGAGTTTCAGTGTAATTTACTTTCCCTCTAGCTAGCTAATGCCAGATCATTCAATTACTCCTTTTGGACCACCGATATTATAGGATCCACTGTCTGGTCTCTACTATGGTGTTAAAGTACTGTATGTTCCCACTCCCCAAAATTGCTTCCCAGATTGAATTTCAGAGCATCAGAAAATGCAAGGGATACACTTTCAAAGCAATGCTCAAGGATTTAGTTGCACGACTCCCACTGATATTCAAAGGGGCTGTATAGGAAAAGATTTGTACTAACTTTGAACTATATGTATTCCTATAGTTTAATGGGAAGGGACTGGTAGATAGAAACTAAACCCAATCCTGTAGATTTTTTTAAATTCTAGGCCCTAACTTAAAACAGGAAAAAGACACTTTTTAACCTTTCACTAGTCACTGCACTTAGTGAACTTGTAACTCATTATAAACTTAGCTTGATATGAGTATTGGCTTACCCTGCCAGCAGTATATGTACAATGAAGAAAAAAAAATTACACTCTGTGTGAGAGAAACACTGATGGGTTGGTGTGCTCTATTACCATGTCACTTAAATTACACTGATTATAAACTTTTTAACCTAGGGACAAAAAACACACACAATTCTTATTTGTGAGGAAAAAAAATCCATTCAAGAATATATCAAGTTTTAGATTAGGGGTGGAATTTCACTGGAAAATGTGGTGTAAAAATGTTGCTAATTTTTAATTACATTTTGAATGGCAAATACCAGGCTGTCAGTGGCTTTTCTAAAATTGTTTTAATTGCAGTTCCATGAAAATCTGGGGAGTTCATCTTGAGTTCATCTCTCAAACCCATCCTGATTTCATTAAACATCTGATCTTTCTTTACTTGCCAATAAAAAATATTTATTATCAGTATCTGCTTTGTACTATTTTTTTTTTAAAGCGTTGTCTCTTCTATTCATTAAAGTTGAAATCTACTTCTCCCATGTCAAGCCAGAGCCATCGGTCTGTACGTGAAAGCAGCATAGGATGGACTGAGAGAATAACCCCTCTCCCCAGATTTGGGGGTCAGGATGTGGGGCTACTGAACAGCCTTTCTACCTCTTCCCACCATCTCGCCTAGGAGCTGGGGGAATAGCTGAGCTGCTCTGCATCACTCTTCATTTTTGAGGCCTCTGGATCCACATAAGCAAACTGATTGGCCTCTTCACAGCCAACTCAGGGCCAGTAGATACAGTGAATTCAATGGAAGTTCAATGCCACACGCACAAGCTTAGGATATGGCCCAGAATATGCTACTGTGGGTTGTAGGGTGCATGCAGGTTTTTGTGTGCATCTGTTCTACCAGCAGTTCCCTGCTTTCCCTCCTCCCCTGCCCCCAGCTCCAGTGTCAGTCTTAATTACTCTGGAGGGCCTTACACTGGATTTCCACACTGAAGGTGATTTTCTTAGCATTAGGTCTTGTCTACACTAGGGGTTTAACCCCAATTCCAGGCAAAGGGTCAGCTACCAGCATAACTGCAGCAACAGAAACCCTTGGTGTACAAAAGCAAAGCTTCTATTTGCACTGGTGCAGCTCATCCCTTCTATAAACTAGGCTAAGCTGCAAGTTTTGGTTTAGAACAATTTAGCTTATCTATCATGAGGGCTTGCACCATCGCATCTATACCAGAAAAGCCAAAGATGACTGAAAAGAAAAATATCCTGGATGCAGAAAAGGCTTTACGTTGCCATCTTCAAGACAGTTCAATTTGAGTTTTTTCTTTTTTTAAATTTCAGAAAAATAAAAACTTCTCATTTCTTTTAAAATAAACTTTTTATAATCATTCAGAACTAAGAGATAAGATTCCTGTGAATTCATTGACAGTTCACAGTTTCTAGAGGCAGGTTGAGAAAAAAAGAAAATCTGTTTACTTTGCATTACTTTGCATTTGAAAGTCAGTATAAAATTGTATCAGATTAGAACAGTTTGCAAAATGTTCTAAATAGACTAGTGTAAATCCTAAAAGCCAACTACGCAAAGAAATCATGCCTAAAGTGCTCTATTCTAGTTGTAGAAACATAAGCAATTTTCCAAAGATGATATGACCATCGCTTATGTTAACTAAGTCCTACGTACATCTTACTGGTATCAATAACTTACAAATTGGTTTATACTTATGATGATCTGTTATGCAACACTCCTTGAAAACCACGTGTATGTGTCTTCTGTTTTGGTGAATCAAATTGCAACATTTCTGCTCAGAGTCAAGCTGGACCCACACAGCTTTGTTTCATGTATTTAATATACTCAAAGTGCACTAATGACAGTTTATAATATCATTATCTACAGTTAAAGATATTATAACTTCAAAAACTGGAAAGAAACTGCAGCCATATGTGGAAGTACTTTATTTTGTGCACTTTTAACCCTCAAGATAGTACAGCTGCAAAAGATAGGGGGTGGGGAAAAAAATCAAATGTCTGCAAAATCATTTTGCACATTTCCCTCACTGTTGTCATGAGAGAACTGGGTTATTTGATGGTAAATAACAACCAAGAACTATCTTTTTCATAAAAATTATTTTTGAGTAGGATTCAAATGTGTTCCTTATTACACGGTTTGATAATTCAGTGATGCTTTACTCCCCCCCTTACCCCCATAACATATGAGCTGATTTAAACCTTCACTCCAAACAGCCTCAGGGTTATTAGGAACAGTGTGGACTGAGTATGGATTAGGTTTAAAAGTAATAAAAAAGTAGACCTGTTGGTTAGGTGAAAAATTCACTATCAGATTCCTGAGTGCAGCTTTCTTTTCATGTGCAAACTGCATTAAATGAGGCATTTAATTCAACAAATCCATAGTTCTGATCCACCAGAAATAGAGACTGGGTTAGTTCAATTTGTAACAAACGATCTCCATATGATCAAAGTCCTAAGCGCTGATTCCAACATACTGCTTAAATTAGTCTAACACCGAAGTGTTTGGCTCTGGGACAATATTTGGAATGTCTTACCAGAAGAAAAATTCCTCTGCACACATGGTTCTAATATCAGGGAATGCCAACCTTACTTTTTAATGGGCTGACAGGGAGCCTCAGCACTAACTTTCTGACTCCAAAAAGTTCTTGTGCTGTCACCCGCAAACCAGCTTGGATAATTTTTCCTTGGCTTCCTTATTAAAGACTGAATGAAGGGATTGTGTGGCTTTCTTAATGTCACTTGGTCTGCTTGCCATAAATTCAAGCACTCATGATGAAAGCTCCACTTATATTTCGCTGGGAAATGGAATCAAGGAGAATGCACCCTGGTTCACAATAAATAACTAAAGTTGAGTTATTAAGTGTATTTCATATACCAGGCCCTTATTACATCAGCAGTTTAGATAATGGCTTCTTAAAAAATATTTCTGTACAGAAATATATGAAGAAAGGGTTATACACAGGGGTTCCTATGCATGGAAACCAAAACAGACAGCTATAGCAATAACTTAAGACTGTATTAACAAATACAGAATATTTATATTTTTACATGCTGCTGTCCGTTTAGATTAAACAACTGTAGAAGACAGAGAGGTAAACTGTATTTGCTCCAGCCCTGCCAAAGAATTCTCATCCAGGGTTGCTTGTTTGCTTTGCAGAATGAAGTCTTGAGCTGTTTAGACTGTAGTTCCAATTTTAGAGGGTGCTAATTACGCTCTACTTCTGAACCCATATATTTGTCAGAATCTGAGGTCCTATGAAAATGTCTCACAACTATCTTGTATGGAAAGCAAATAAGCCAATGGTCAGGCAGGAAAGGGTGCCTGGGTGCGTTATATTGCAAGATAGCAGCAATAGAAATTCATGCTTTTAACTTCTTTATTTGAGGATAGTAGACAACGTTTTCAAAAGGCCTGAGCAGACTTTACCCTGCAATTTTACATTTTTGAATGGTAACTACTTCCTGCGAAATTGGTACATGTATGCCTCTGTTTTAATTATATTAGCATATAATGTATTAATTCATATCATTCTTTATTTAAGGTACTACATGGCTATTAGCTGTCCAATAGAACACATTTCATTGACACAAAACCTGAGACAAACAGAAATGTGCCAATAATGTAATGTCCCAATAATCAGCATCACACTATATTGGTTGATATTTGGAGTTACCCAATGATTATGTGAAAAATACAGAGTGTGGAGAAGTAGCCGTTTGGAAAAATCTATACTAAGAGTAGACTGATATTTCTAGTGCCAGAATAGAACAGGGAAGCAGAGTGAAGGGCTGGGAGGATGGAACCTGGGCAAATACATGCAAAACCTGCATAGGTGACTACTTTGATCAGGCGGTCAGCTATACCAATTGAATAGACTTTAAGAACAAATTCCAGCAGTAACCCATTGTCGGGTAACTGATGTGCCTTTAATGAAATCTGTTCCATACAGCTGCTTGAAAAATGCAAAATCATTTTGAAAAATGTCCAAGTTATTTTTCAGCCCCAAAGTGTTTTTTCCCCAAATTTTTTGCACAAATGTTTTATTCAATTCCCCTCACACCCACCCAAATATAGTTATCAAAATCACATAAAATATTTTTCAGTAAACAACAAATTTTGATACAGTTTAAGGAAAAATTGGAATGAAATGAAACATTTCAATAATATCAAAAAAATATTTAAGAAAAATTGTTTTAAAAAAATCACACGCCATTTTGACTGGAAACATTTTTGTTCATAATTTTTAACTGAAGTTGGCAAAATTAAACCATTTATCAGGGTGTCAATTAAGGGCAAGCAGGGCAGGACGCAAGCAACCTCTGCAAGTAGAGCAGGCTGCACCAGTGTCCAGATGGTAACAAGGTGAGTAGCTGGGCATGCCTTGAGGAATTTGTGTAATAGTGGTTTTGTAGGGAGTTGGTATTTGTTTTAGCTATTAATTTGAGTTTTCTTTGCTAGCATATTGATGAAAATCACATCATGGAATGGAACCTTCCCTTCACCTCTAATTGACCAAACTGCATGCAAAACGTTTTAAAGAAATATGGTGAGACTAACAAAGGCATCCTGGCATTTGAGCCCCCATGCCAAATCTGCTGCATCTAGTGTCCATGCTTGCAGAGAGCAAAGTTTTCTGTGCTGAATGGTATGGGTGTAATACTTTCAAAAGTTACAGTAGGCTTCAAGGCCAGTTCTGTGACCGCCTCTAACTGTAAAAACACATTGCTTGGCAGGACCATCCCAGAGTCCCTTTTGGCAGCCTGACCTACCTGTCTTGTGGGGGTGATGGCATTAAGTGGAAAAAAATGATTACTGGGGAAATGTACTTGTGCAAACTAGCACATATGAGTTATATGCACACACACACACACACACACACACACACACTCTGGAGGAGTTGATAGCAGCTCTACAGTTAAGGTTACATGAGCCTTTTGTCTTTTTAACATCTTAAAACATCTCTGGAGCTCAAGGGGATTGCTTTAGAAAAAGCAAAATGCCAGCTGAACTCTTTGAGGGGACTGTAAATGTTTCCCTAAGTTTTGATGAAACAGTGTCATGGGAATGTGTTGATTTTTATAAAAAGTTTGACAAAAAAGTATAGAAAGGAATCATTTCAACTTTCTTGTTTGGATCAGGTTAAAAACATTTATGTTCAACTTTATTATTTTGTTCTGAGTTTTATATTCGATCTAGTATTTTATATTAGATCATAAATTTTCAGCAGTAACAAAATGAAAATTAGTTGTTTACAATTATTTCTGCTCCATGGTAAATTACATAATTTTGATTTTTTTGTTCCAATTTAGGATAAAACCAAATTTCAAACTCTAGGATTTTCCCATGGAATGGATATTCTGTTTTCTGACCAGCTGTAATTTACACCTAAGAACAGCCAGACTGGGTCAGACCAATGGTCCATCTATCCCCATATCCTATCTTCTGACAGTGGCCAAAGCCAGGTGTTTCATAGAGAATGAACATCACAGGCAATCATTGAATGATTCTGTGGGACATGATCAGCTTCTGGCAGTCAGAGGGTAGGGACATCCAGAGCATGGGGTTGCATCCCTGACCATCTTGGCCAATATCCATTGATGGACCTATCCTCCATGAACTTATCTAATTCTTTCTTGAACTCCATTATAGTTCTGACCTTCATAAAATCCCCTGGCAATGATTGACTGTGCATTGTGTGACGAAATATTTTTTTTTGTTTGTTTTAAACCTGCTGCCTATTAATTTCATTGGGTGACCCCTGGTTCTTGGGTTATGTGAAGGAGTAACACTTTCTTATTCACTTTCTCCACACCATTTATGATTTTATAGACCTCTATCATATCCCCCCCCCAGTTGTCTCTTTTCCAAGATGAAAAGTTCCAGTCTGAATCTCTCCTCCGATAGAAGCTGTTCCATACCCTTAATAATTTTTGTTTCCCTTTTCTGTACTTTTTCCTATTCGAATATATTTTTTCTGAGATGGGATGACCAAAACTGCACACAGTTTTCAAGGTGTGGCTTTATATAGTGGCATTATGATATTTTCTGTCTTGTTATTTATCCCTTTCCTAAGAGTTCCTAAACATTCTGTTAGTGTGCAACGGTAGTCAAAAAAGCTAAGAGGATGTTTTCAGACAACTATCCACACTGACTCAGTCATCTCTTTTCTGGGTGGTAATAGCTAATTCAGAACCCATCATTTTGTATGTATTGTTGGGATCATGTTTTCCAAAGTACATTAGTTTGCATTTATCAACATTGAATTTTATCTGCCATTTTGTTGCCCAGTCACCAGTTTTGTGAAATCCCTTTGTAAGTTTTTGTCATCTGCTTTGGACTTAACTATCTTGAGCAATTTTGTATCATCTGCAAATTTTATCATCTCACTGTTTACCCCCTTTTTCAGATCATTTATGAATATGTTGAACAGCACTGGTCCAGTACAGATCCTTGGGGGACATGACTATTTTTACCTCGCTCCATTCTGAAAACTGATAATTTATTCCTACCCTTTGTCTCCAGTTACTGATCCATGAGAGGACTTTCCCTCTTATCCCATGACTGCTTAGTTTGCTTAAGAGACTTTGGTGAGAGACCTTGTCAAAGGCTTTATGAAAGCCCAAGAATGCTATATCCTTTGGATCACCCTTATTTGTTGACTCCCTTAAATAATTCTGATAGATGGGTGAGGTATGATTTTCCATTACAAAAGCCATGTTGACCCTTCTCTAACATATCCTATTCATCTGTGTGTCTGATAATTCTGTCCTTTAGTATAGTTTCAACCAATTTGCCTGATACGGTAGTTAGGCTTATCTATAGGTACAGTACACATGTCCCATCTTAACATATCCATCACGAGCATAAGGGCAGTTACTGCTTTTCTAGGGATAAAGAAAATGCTGGATAGATCCAGCATACTGAGTGACTCCACTTTGTTGTATCCTACCACACACTTCCTTTTAAACAAAAACACATCTTTTCCTGCTCCACAGATGAAATAAGAGTTAGACGCTGAGCAATAGTCGCTCTTCACCGGGCAGTTTGCCTGCACACTTATTTTTGCAGAATCAGATACTATGATGATGAGTGGTATAGATGGGAGCTGGATCTTTGCTGCAATGTAATCAGCACTGAAATGTAGCTACCTCCATTTCCAGCAGCTGAGGATCTGGCCCTTAGTGGCTCTGAGCAGATTCAGGAACAAAACAGACTCCGCCTCTGTTAACTTAGATGTGGCTTGTCTTTAAGCGCTGAGTTCATTATTCTTGCTAACTATCTCAGATTTGGTTGTGTAGATTAATGGAACTTTAGAGGAGATGCTTCACCCCGAGTGCCTTGATTTTTGGGAAAAATTCCTTGAGGTGGGCAAAGATACTGCACATAACTTGCTGCTGTGGCCATTTTAACCCCTTTGTCAACATGTCCTTTCTTTCTTTGGCATAACTTCAACACAGGCCATGATGACTAGGATCTTCTAATGGTGGCAGAATATCTACTTTGTGTAATATTAGGGCTTGTCTGCAGACTGTATTGATCTGCACCGGATGGTGCAAATTTGAGTGCACTCTAGAGTGTTACGCACTAACCAGCCTGTGTGGACTCTGCTGGCATGCACTCAAAAGTTCCCTAATGTGCATTAATGTAGTGCTGCTGTTTGAAATGGGATGGCATCAGTGTGCACCAGGGACTTTTAGTGCACACTACTGGGGTCTATATGGGCCAGTTAGTGTGCAACCTAATAGTGCACATTAGAATTTACACCGTTCTGGTGTGGACCTACGCATAATGTAGATAAGCTCTTAGAGGCACACCAGAAACAACTTATATCACTCTGTACGTAAGCAGAGAGCTGATAGAAAATTTAGAGTGGAATTTTCAAAAACGTTCAGCGTTGGCCTAATTCTACCTCCATTGAAATCAGTGATACAACTCTTATTAATTTCCATGAATGATGCCACTAAGGTAGCTATGGAGAAGTAAGCTGTCCATTTATCTGCAGAGGTAGTGCAATATAGGCAGCAATAGCACACACTCCCTCGTGCTGCCCTGACAATATATTTCAACCCTGGCCTGGAGGGGGACTCTCCCAGGGCAAAATAATTCATACTCTTTCAATCTTCTCTGAGGAGATTGCCAACAAGGTTACCCAACCCCGGCAACTATATTTGTTTTTTTTTCATGGGGGATGGAACAGAGACCATCAAACTCATTTCATTGATCACTGAACAGCCACCACATAGTAACAACTTTGGGGCACTACCTGGGGTTGGACTTGAACTGGTGACCTTGAAACAAAATAAATTATGTGAAAGTTGAGATGCATTGATGGTGAGTGACAGAAGAATAGAACTCAGAAGCTGTTTCTAAGAGATTCTGTATTCATTTAAGAAATGTGTCCGTTCAGCCAATTTATTCATTTGACAAGTTCCTTTTTAACAATCTTAATTCACCATTTAGCCTAAGACGGCCTTTTAGTTTATTAGATATTCATTGAAAGAGATTTTAGCATAAATACAGTTCCAGAGAGGATTACTGCACAGGGAATCTATTATTTTAACCTACTTATTCGGATATCAAGTATTTGTTGAAATGGACTTGTATTTACTTAGTCTGGTAATGAAGTCTAGAAAAGCTTTTCTGCAAAGGGAATTTTTTTTTGTCAAAAATTCGTTTACTTAAATAGTTTTCAAAGTGTTCTCAGAACAAAGATTTCAAAGATACAGCTCTAGCTAAATATTTACTTTCTTCACTGTACAGTAGTTTTTTACTTGCCATGGAAAAGTGCACTTGATTTTTTTTTTGTTTTGTTTAAATTTCTTTGTTTCTAGTTGTGAGATATATGTGTCATTTCTAGAAGTATGGAACTAATTGAGGAATATGTCCAGCCCTTGTTGAGGTGAACAGGGCAGATAAATAAAAACTCCATCAAACATAAATCTCTTCCACCAACATCAAAGAAACAGGATCCTGCTAAGTGTATTTGTATAATGCAGTAATTTATGCAAAAAGCAGCTTTTGTCAGCAATGCAACAAAGCAGCTTTGATAAATGTCCCCTAATTTATTGTCATGTATCTCAAATCAAAGTAAAACATTTACAGCCTGCATACTGAAGGAACCCAGGCCCCAGTATACTTAAAGTTTTTTTTCCCCTCCCTTGAAGTAGAAAAAGCTAAGTTGGGCAAAAGGTTAAAAAGGATCTGTTCTGACTGTTAAGTACTTTATACAAATTATGGAAGAAAAAGTAATAATGAAGCTGCTTAAAAAGCCACAGAAAAGCCTGCACAAATTCAGATTAAAAAATCCTCTTAGTTATTCTCTTGTGGATGATGCTAGACAAGTTATGATGTGCACATTAATTGTACTTTTATATAAACGAGCTTTAGTATTTGAGGTTAAAGAAATATTAAGGAAGAACAGAAAATATAAATAGTGACTATTAGCCCAATGTTCCCCCTCCCCCACCCTGCCATTCATAAATTCTTTCAGAGCAATGATCTGTAACAGAGATGAGGCACTCTACATATCAGCCTAAATGAGAATTGTGGGTGAAATTTAGGCAGTATGCAAGTGGCAAAAATCCAACCCTGGGCTGTGTGTCAAAGGATACAGCACAGCCTCACCTAAGCTACTTTTCCAGCTTGATCCATCACCCCTTGAAGTCAATAGCAAAGCTCACATTGATGTCACTGGCTCAGGATCAGGCATCTTTTGAATTTTGCAGCCAAAATTATGTAATAGCTTTACATAAATGCATATTATGTTGTCTTGTCTTTGCTTTACCCTGTTCACGACCTGTGCTGCACCTAGGAGCAGACACCCTAATGTGTGATCATTCTGATGTTCAGCCTAGTGCAGCCACCAGCCTTAACTGTGGGGTTTAAGTGGTGTGAAAGCCTTTGTGCACCAGGGAGAATTTCACATCACCTACGAAACACCCCTCCCATTCTTATTGCAATGGGCTGTAACTAGTTATACACTGTAAACTTTGCACTTCATGTATTTTTCACATGAACATTTGATTATCTTTAAAACACAGGTAAATTTCAGGCACTAAAATGTTGATACTTTTAAAAGTTATAACTCCCTGTCAGGCTAGTCCATGCCATCTGTTTCTGAAGGCTGCCAGAAACTCAGCTTTTGCTGACAGTCTCATTTTGCACCGCACTCATGGTGAATTGCACTCAGAATACATGGGAATGAGGAGGGAATTAATTATTCTGAACTCCTCTCCCTGTTTCTCATTGAAAAGTGACAACCAGCAACACTGAAACACCACGCACACTTATACTGTGAGTAGGTGCAGTGTTTATTGCATCCTGGCTGTCTTCAAGACAAAGAGAAGGGAGAAGGTAATGATCTACAATAAATTTAATAGAGACAATTGTGACATGGATACTTAGAGAGCAATAGTATCTTAATTCACAATGGAGGTGACAGAACCGTTCAGCTTTGTTTGATTGACTGAACATTACTCACATTCTGCTTCTGAAAAAATGGTTATTTGTGTCATGAAATGGCCCCTTAGCAAAGAGCATTCTATAATTTTTAAAGTGTGCATAAAAATGCTTTATAATTCATAAGCAGAAGAAGCAATGAAGTTTAGTAAGGGGTTGCAGGTAAGGGAGGAATATAACTTACCAGTTGGTTTGATTGTGTGAAAAATAAGACCAAATACTAGCTATAGCAAAATGGAACGAATGTGTTCTAAGATCGGTCTTATTATAAGAACTGGAAAACTTCAAAAGTAGTCTTCATCATTTACTTGTTTGGACTGAAACTTTTTGTGGTCACCCTCTTCCAACGGACTCCCAAGTACAGGGCTAGCATTCTGATTTATGGAGCCCTACACTGTTGGCAATGAGCCAGACGTGATCTTCTGGTAGGGCTTCTGGCTGACAGAGATGTGCCGGCCAAGAAACCCGAACTTCCTGGACTGTTGGGCAGCTTAGTGATTCTTGGCCATGTGACCAGAAGCAGGAAGTTTGGGAAGTGACCGGCTGAGAAAGCTCCAGTTGTGCAGGTTAAGTGGAGCTTGACTGGGCCTGCTTTAAAAGTGGGTGGGCCCTGGCCCACCAAGGCCCACCCATGCCTTCTGCTGAAGGGGAAAGATGGGGCCAATCCAGGAATCGTAAATCTGTGCAAGGCACTAAGCAGTCATTTGCATTTCTTGTGCTTTGTATTGGACCTGCTAATCCCAAACATCATTGCCCTTCCTCTTAGAGTTCTTCCCTAAAAGCTATTGGTATACCATGACCTTGACTCTCTTTGGATCAGGAACCACAAAAGGAGTGAGAGGACGGTTCTGGATCATGTCTGTTCAGTCCTTCTTAACTCTACTGAGGACTACCAACAAGGGTGACAATTAGTGATAATTGTGGTGGTGATGATTTTGAGAGTGATAAATGTCCATCAGGAAGTGGAGTGAAACCAGATCATTTTACACTGAAACATCACTTTGCACAGCAACCATCAGATGATAATTTATAGTCCGTTGGGCCTTCAGTCACCCAATCACTTATTTCAGAGATTCACACCTTCCAAGGCCAGAGGGGTGATTATAATCATCTAGCCTGAATGCCTTTCCTCAACCTGAAAAAGAGGAATTGCTCTGTGCAATTCAAAAGCTTGTACTTTCTACCAATGGAAGTTGGTCCAATAAAAGAGGTTACCTATCAGTTATCCAGCTTTTAATTCATTTAATGTATGCCATGTTCATTTTCTAGTATTCTAGTTTTTGAATCAAAATATCATGAGGTAGAAAGTCAAAAGCTTTACAGAAGTCTGAGTATATTATATCAACACTTACCGTTATCAACCAAACTTGTAATCTCATCAAAAAGAGATAACAAGTTAGTCTGACAATCTATTTTCCATAAACCTGTATTGATTGGAATTAATTACATTACCGTCCTTTAATTCTTTATTATCAAAGCCCCATATCAGATGCTCTATTATCTTGTCCAGGATCGATATCATTCATTCACACTTTCATATAGTGACTGATATTTACGTGAAATTTAGTACCGTTCCACCATTGTATAGGAAAAAAATGGGGAAAATTGTTTCTGAATGAAAATCCAGTCTAACCTACTCAACTAAGTTTTCCCCAGTAATTTAATATTTTTAACCTACGAAAGATCTGACTGACTCAGTGTATAATAAAACAAACGTACAACTTCAGCAGTATAATACCCTTTGAATGGAGCCATTTTAAAATATTTTATAACCCATGTGGTAGACTGAATCCAACCATTAGCCATGTTCATGGAGGAAACGCTTTCCTCATCCAGATATCAGTATGTAGCTGGTACAGCAAACCAGAGAAATGATGTATTACAAATCTGGGCCTGCTGGTTAATAAAATTGAGACATGACTGAAAGGGGAAAGAAAGAAGTTGTAAAAAGAAGTTTTATTTTCTTGGTATAAAGGTTTTTGCCTGCTGGGGACTGAGTCTGCCACTCAACAGTACTAATTCCCCTATTAAAGCAGAACAAGCCATCTTTATTATGCAGTAGTAAATCTTAAATTCCAATGTACTTTTTTTTGGGTTAAGGACACATTTATAAGTGTCTTACTAATGTTATAATTTTACACCCTGTTTTAATTTGTCAATGTTAGGCTGTGGGAACTTTTGTTACTGCACATCAATAAAACTTGTACTGCCCATGTTAAGAGCATCTAAAATATTTGCTAGCAAATCTAACCATAATTCACTAACTATTATGCCTTTTTATTTGCATTGTAGTAATGTCTACAGGCCCCAGTCAGGATCAGCGCTCCATTGTGCTATGCATTATATCCAGAGTAGAAGACAGTCCTTGCCCCACAAAACTTACCACCTAAATTAAGATAAGTTGGTACAAGTGGAGGTAACAAATAGTTGGAATGAGTGTAGGAATGAGAATGAGGGAAACAGTAATAAGTAATAAACATTTATATAGGTCAGGTATGTGTACAGCTAATGGCTTGGGGTCTATATGAAAAATAAATTATATGAACAAATGAGACATGTCAATGTGGGATGTGCCACGATGAGGTGCATTGCAAAGCTTGCAGCACAGGGAGGGAGGTGCTAAGGTGGTTTAAACCATCTCTGTGTTGCAAAGGCTACTGCAGCCCCTGGAATAGCTCAGACAACAGCTTGTCCACAGCTACCTACGGGCAGCAACACCACCCAGCCTCTCAGCAGCATTACATGGTGTGGGCCCGCTCCCTCTTACCTCCAGCATGCTCTTCCCTGCACTGTTCCTGACATGCGTCCCCACGATAGGACTTGTGGAGGGAGCCCAACAGGGCAGCATAAACTGCCTTCCACAAAGCTTGTGCCAGGGGAATTCTCCCCTGCCTGGATGCAGGGCTCCAACAGCTCTTTTATGCTCCCTCATTGCTGGGCCATAGCAGAGGAGCAGATTCCTTCCAGCAGCAAAGAAGATCATTTTGGGAGGGTCTTCCATGAAAAAGGAAAAACAGGTGAAATTGCAAAGGAACTGGTGAACAAATGGGCTGAAAAGTAGTACATAAATATGGCAGGGCTAAGATGAAGGATCAGAAGGTTGTGCCTGATGGAACGGAGAAGGGGTATCCCATAGGAAGTATTCAAAGGGAGTGGGGGTTTACATGATCTGAATATCAGACCAAGAAGTTTATTTTAGCAGCAGCTTTTTGAGTGGACCTGAGGGGAGCAAAGTGGGTGTTGGAAAGGACAGGGAGGAGGACATTGCAATGGTCAGAGTGGGAGATGCTGAAGACTTGGATGAGATTTTTCACAGGGTGGAGAGAGACAAAAATGCCTCTAAGATATTGTGGAGCAGGACATAGCAAGACTCTGTGCCTTGATGGATGGGTATCAAGAGAGTGTGGAGTCAAATATACTTTCTAGGTGATGGACCTGGGGTGACAGGAAGGATGGTACTCTAATTGTATAAGAAAGTCGTCAAAGAAAAAAAGGCTTGGGAATGGAGACAGTTCAGTTTTGGTTCAATTCTAGGTGACATTCAGGATTGAAAGGAGGGAGAAAGAGCTGTGAGTCACTCGTGTGGAGCGAATAGCTGAAGCTGTATGTCAGGGGTGGCCAACCAGTCAAAGACGAAGAGTCAAAAAATAGATGTCGATATCGCAAAGAGCAACACGTCTCTGGTCAGTTTCATTTCTCTTACCCTCCACTGAAAATTCACGCTCATGCATCAATTTCGGCAGCAGCTGGTCAATTTCACTGACAGTCTCAAAGAGACGTATGCAAAGAGCCGCTTGTGGCTCGCGAGCTGCATTTGTATAAGCAAAGAGCCGCATGCGGCTTGCGAGCCGCGGGTTGGCCACCCCTGCTGTATGTAATAAGGTCACTTAAAGAAAGGGTGGAGGGGAAGATGATGAGTGAGCCAAACACAGAGACCTGTGGGGAATCCATGGAAAATGGGAGAAGAGTGGAGGAAGAACCTCCAAAAGATTATCTGACAGGAGAGCTTAAGATAAGAACAAAGATGAGTGAAAACCAAAGGAGGGCAAGAATTCAAGAAAAGTATGATTAAAAGTATCAAATATAACCAAGATAGAGATTTTAGGGTCACAAATGACCATTATATTAATCTAGTCTGATCTTCTGGAGAACAATAGTTGGTACTTACTCCTCACATTTTCCAGAGCCTATATTTGACAATCTTGAAGATATATTGGCTTAGCTGATCTTCTCCGAGACCAAGTCAGTTCCAGGCCTAGGTCTATATTTAGTTAACTATTAAGTTCCTCTTGGAGAAGATAGTATATATTTCTCATCCAACACTGATGAATGTTGATAATCATTCAGGCCCAGATATGAAGCTGGGATCAGTGGGGCTATGCCAATTTACACCAGCTGATCTAGGTGAAATTCACCCATGTGCAGAGGGCCAATACAAGGCCTGTGCCTTTCTTAAGTCCCATCTAATACTTCACTAAATTGCATCTCAACTACCTCCATTGAATTTCACCCCTATCATTTTAAAATTGTTTTGTGGCCCTTCTGAATGAAGGATATAGTATAGGCCTGAAGAAAAGCTCTGTGGAAATTCAAAAGCTTGTCTCTCTCTCTCTCTCTCTCTCACCAAAAGAAGTTGGTCCAATAAAAGATATTACCTCATCCTCCTTGTCTTTCATTAAAATGCCTTGTATTTGTATATGTCTTATTCTGAAGACAAATTAATCAATGCTCCTTAAAAATAAATTTTAGTAAAGTACAAGTAGCCCCAAAATTACAAACAAATGAGCTTACTGAAAGAAAAGGATATTTGGGAACCAATATATTTAAATTTCAAACTATCAAAGGGTAATTATTAGAGTTGGGCAAATAATGCAAATGTATTAGAGTTGGGCAAATAACCCACTTTTAAGCTCACTTTTGTTAATGAAGTTGCCTTTGCCATGCTCATGTTCCTTTTGTTTTTGCTTTATATGAATATTGAGCAATTGTGTTTTACTGGCAAGAATCTTAGTGGGAAGCAAATTCAAAAACAAGGTGCATTTCTGGAGTATGGTCTTATGACCAATCATAACTGAAGTCCACACTGATTTTCAAATATCAGTAATAAATCTAAAGACTAAAAAAAGTGTGAAACAGTACTTGATAAACATGTTTGAATAATGAAGACATTTGAGGAAAGTTATCTACTTGCAGATATTCTCTGAGCAGTCTATTATGCATTCTAAGAGACTAAATACAGCAAATAAGTGACTCATTTCTCATTTAGTTTTGTAAGTAGAAAGAAGAAGAAGAAGAAGTACACTTTAAAATCCTGGAAAATATTTTGACCATTACCTGTTTAAACATGCGTTGACCAAAGCAGAAATCGTTTGTAGAGCTGTATGACATGAAGACATTCACACTAGTTTCTTCGTGAGGGCTCAATTCATATGGTTGAATTAGGCTGACTACATAGCACAATCCTGCTAAGAATTTTCACTCATTATGCTTCTTTACCTAAAAGGATGCATTTGAGTGAAAGGCATAATTAGGTCTATGTCTGTCATTGGGTCGTGCTACTAGCATTAATAAATAAATAACTACCTCTCTCTTATATATCATTTTTTATTAGTAGATCACAAAGTGCTTTATCCCATTTTACAGATGGGGGAAATGAAGCCTATTAAATATAAGTGGGTTGCAATACTTTGACAGGAGACCGGTTTAGTAATTCACTGAAATATGTTACTGTATGAGGTCCTGTTTAGCTATGCTATTGTTTCAGTACTGTAGGTAGCAGACTTGAACTGGTGACTAGAAGATACATCAAAGTGCACCTATATAAGATCAGTCATTTATAGCTCTAAGCTAGAAGTGGGTGGAAGAAGGATGCTGAAATTTGCTGTTTTTATTTGGCAAGTGTTTGTTTGAGGGCTGTGGGCATACAAAAAGCAAACAAACCTCAGGCTGTGAACATTTGCAAACCCAAACTGCTGGTGGGGTTTGCTGAAACCATGCAAAACTCAAATCGTTAAAGTTCACTCAACATAAATAATTTCTATAACTTCAGCTTCACTATTCAGCTTTTCTGGTAGCAGTAACAAACAGTAACGTAGTGGGATAGGGGTGAAGTTAAGTAGAAAGATGAGGAATGTTCCTCTTACGAGAGGGTTGAGAGGTATGAGGTGACCTGTCACCCGATTTATCAGCATCTCCCAATTTAGTTGAATGCCTCATGCTTTCTCATCATACATTATGTAACATTAGATGTTTAGCTCATGCTTGACTGCTCTATGGAGGCCAATTAAACTGGCTGTAGTGTAATTTTACATTGTGCTGAACTCACCCCACCCTGTCAATCTGGCGATATGGAAGGCAGAGAACTTAAGGGTCAGATGTGATGTGTTGTTGGAGTTTTGTTGTTGAAGTGCTAAACAGCTGCATAAAACCTACTCAGCTGATGAGAAGACACAGTGGGCTAATTTTTCCAACTGCAACATGCGAATTCTGCCCCAAAGTCATGTTAATTGCTGCTCAGAGTTTAGTGTAAAACTTGCTCATAGAGGTTCCCATTGGTTTTCCCAGGAAAGCCTTTGGAAACACTGTGATGAGGAAAGTGGCCTATCACAGAGCTGGAGACAGAGCAATATCGGTATCAATAGTTCTGCCACTAGCCTGTTCCTATAGCTTAACAGAGAAACTGAAAGGAAGGTAAAATGCAAATTTATCTAAAATTGTTCCCATAGCTTAAACTGGAAGAAGGTAGAATGTAAACTTACTTGTACAGGAAATGTTGAGTCTCCAGAGGAATGCTCTAATTGTATTGCATTGAAGACCTTAGCTGCTGAGTTATGATTACGCATCTGGAAAAATGGACAGAAAAAGAACCAAGCACTTGAACAGCTTTTCAGTGAGAGTTGGACTCTGATTGGTGAGCTGAAAGCCTGCTGGCAATGGGAAGGGTTATAAAACCCAGGTACCATATGTTCAGGCTAAAGGCATCAAGGGAGGGCTTCTGGAAAGGAAAAGTTAAATCCTGAAGTCTGCAGAATAGGAGCCTGACTAAAACAGGAATCCCTACCTGAAGGAAGACTAGTTCATAAAAGCACTTAAAAGGGGTACTTAACTTTAAGCATGTAAATTGCTTGACATCCATGAAACTATCTACTCACATGCCTAAGTGCTACTGAGGGATGCCTCAGGTTGAGTAACATGGGAGTTTTGGGGATGCTTCCTTGTATTTTTTCTTGGTACACCAATAAGCTGCCTTCGTTCATGAATAGAACGTCTGATCTCCAAGACTCCTTTTAACACCTGCCAATAACCACAAGCCTGTCTTAGGCTCCTGGCTTATATATTGCAGATTATATACAGAAGTTTTCCCTTTGAATGTTTGTGTTCTGTGTTTAAGAATAGCGACATGATTCCATTTCATATTAATCTGTTAATTTGATGGTAATGGGCAACTTGCAAATAGCAAAAAAACTTAATATGGAAAATGCAATAAAATCTTGAATAAGCTTTATGTAACTTTTGCCCCTAGTAATCTAAATCAAGTATCTCCCCCACACACCTGTGCCTTTAGCGGTGTTATTTTGCCATTTCAGAACTGGTAAGGTTAGCAGCCTATTCTCATCTACCCTCAAGTCTTTGTACTATTAAAAGAATGATTAGAATTCAAATCAAAATGCACATTATATTTTTACCTTTGTTATTTATTGGTGTAGTTTTTATAATGTTAACTCTTAAATGCTAAGTCTTAAATTATCAGCTAATCCATAAACTCAATTACATTCAGCCATTCATTCTGCATCCTCTTCCTTGCCTTTAATTTACGTAATGCTAATGTCATTCCCCTACCTTCCACACATGTCAGTGGATTCTAGCCTTAGGAAAGATGGGGCCTGATCCTGAATGCAGTTGAATATTCACAATTCCTGCTGAAAAGAGTGGGAGCTGTGGGTTCTCATTTGCACTCAGGATGATCAGGCCCCACATTTGTTGCAACTCTGCTATGTATTTTTTATTAGCAATTATACTCTGGAGGTGTAACAAGGTGGATAGACTCAACACTCTGACAAACAGAGGGTTAAAAATCTTGTCGTACACAGAAAGGCTGTGATTGCAGAGGGGTTCAGTTGTCATGTCATGTCTAGCAGCAAAGCCTAACTGAGCAGTGGGAGTTTCAGAGGGAAAATACTGCTGGGTTGAAGAGACAGGAAGTAGCTGATCTCCCTGGGAATAGAAGTGTTATCAGGGAAGGAACTCAAGAAGCTTGTGGAGGACTGAAGGGTGGTTTTTCTATCATGTGCCTCTTTGGGACTGGAGGAAGTCATTTGCTGTCATTTTTGCTCAGCAGGGAAGCTTTTCGTATTACCTTTGGGCTCCAGGAGCCCATTTTCTATATTACATTTAGACTGATTACTAGAAGACTTTCCCTCTCATGTTTGGGACTTTGGCTGTGCAGCTTTTTTTTTTGCGATCAGCTGCTGAGCAAACACTGACTCCCTGGCATCTGAACTATAACTGTGTGTGTATACGTGTGTGTGTGTGTGTGTGTGTGTGTGCGCGTGTGTGTGTAAGTTCCTTGTCGCAGCTGCCACCAGTCTGGCCAGCAATCATAGTCAGGCCCATTTAACATAATGTTAGTTCTTTGTGTTAACTAAAGTTTGTGATGAAATTTTATCCCAATACTTTTAAAGCAGAGACAGCTGTGAATAGCTGTTAAATAGACACAAACAAGAGCTCAATCCAAACTATGCGTGCTCAACATAATGTCTTAGATACAAGTTGTGCTACAAGACCACAAAAATTGAAGAAACCAAAACATTAATTATTTGAAATGGAAAGCCCCTTTTTAAATTTAGGCATCCTTTCTATACATCTTGTGTAAATGCCACATTGATTTTTAGATCTTTGAAACTCCTTTATCTCAGCACACTTATTTTATATGGGTTACATAATAAACTAAAACCATGTGTCAAAATGTAATGCTTCAATAAGTAAATGCAAATTACCAATAATGACCTTTTTAATTTGAAACATGACTTAACCAAAATTTAACTTTTCAAACAAATAAATGGACAGAGGTTTATTTAAAAAAAAAAATTTCACAAATTGTTTTCAGTGTTTGCCATACATAATACACATTTCAAAGAAGTTCCCATTCAATGTGACTAGGACAAAATAAAAAAAATCCAAACCCTGGACGTGTCATTAAAAACACATGGATTTTAAATTCTTCTTATTCAGAAAATTGCATTAACAGATTTTGACCTCAAGACTAAGCCAAGGTACATATGTTAAAGGCCCCGCAACTCTGAACTGATCCACAGCATTGGGCCTGCATACTGACTTGAATAAATGCAGGGCACTGATGTAATAGCATCCTGCATATGTCTCATATTAATGTTATTTTTCTAATAGTAATAGCATTAAGAGCCTACCTACTTTACCATTGAGTTACCCTGTTTAGGATAATTCACCCAGAGAAACTTTCTGTGAGCATATGAATCTATTTGCTATATATGTAGCATTTTATAATATATAATTGAAAATACTGAAATCAAAGCGAGCTAATATTTTGATTCTAACACTAGCTTTTGAGTATATTTTCATCAAAAAAGATCTGTTGCATTTCTTGAATAATTTATTAGCAGGACTTCTGTTGTATTTCCATATGGAATTAATGAAGACAAATAATATTTTTTGTGGGGAGAGTTTGGATAAGTGAAAATTCACACATGGAAAACAAATGAGCATGGGGAAACATTCCTCTTTGCTAATGGCTACTTGGTCCGCAGCCATAATTCATACAGATCCTTAAAAATCAAGTAAATTATGCCTGTAGTGATAGCTCTCTTTTGCTAGAGTCCCACAACACGCACCAAATGGTAGCATAGAATGGAACTGCCAAATTTCATATTTCCTTTCCTGATTCCTTTCAATTAGACACATTCATTTTGAACAGATGGTCCTATACATACTTACTAGTACAGAAGGTAGAATTCAGATGTAGACACCTATCAGGTGCAACGCCTTTTCCAAAGTCATGATATCCGTGACTTACTCATTCTGTTTGTTTAGTTGTTTACACACACAAGAGGCCCAATTCTGCATTCAGGGCTCCCAGTGAAACCAGTGGGAGCTGAGGATGTGCTTCTGGGGACAGAATTTTGCCCATCTTTTTTCATCAATGCAGATTCAAAAAGAAGTATGGCAGATGTGGAAGCAATCTTATATAGATCTTATTTAAAGAGACCACAAAAGGAAAATGAAGAGAGGCAAGGTTTTCCTCTTTCACAGAAAATATGTAAGATTTTCTTTCTGTACATTTTAAAAGGGATGCTAGACCTCCTTTAAGTAGATTATTGGACTCACAGGTTAAAAAACCTGCCACTCATTGTGCTACAGATTAGATAAAATAACTGGTGAATTATGTGGTAGAAAATTAGGATGGATTACATGAGTATCTGTTCAGACTACGATAAATATTTATAAACAATCTTCCTTGCAGAACATGTCTCTGTCATTCATTTCAGAGCAATGAAAAACCTGGAACAATGGAACTAATGACTACATTGTTCCAAAGTTAAATAGTATATCTAATAAGGAAAATAGTGAAATGAGCCAAATTCTTTATGAACATAACAGTGAAGCAATTAAAATAAATGTGATTTTCCAGATCAAAACTTCTGCCTGTTAATTGCTATATGGCACCTATCCTAGTCATACCAGTTTCCCTTGCAGCTGTTTTTATTTCATGATGCATTTTGAAGTCCCCAGAGACTAAGTCCTGGGATCTGACATAAAGACAGTTAGTCTGAAAACCAGGATAGTTATCGAGTGTTTATAATTTGTATAGATTAACTCTCAAGAAAGGCCTTTGAGAACAATCACTGTTTCTTGCCATTTGCATGCAATGTGTTTCCAATTAAGATAATTTATTGGTGCATACTTCTTATACTAAAGTATGGGGGTTTGTTGCCATATGTAGGAAAGCACACAAAGACAACATCTTGGGAACAGTGTGGTGTCCTGTGCTTCTCTGGTAGTTATGGTTAAGAACTGTCAATAAGGCATTTGCTTAGCTAATAGATAAAATGTTGTTATGGATTGTGTATGCTGTAAATAATATTAAAAATCACTTTTAAGGATCTGAGTCACCTGTTCAGTTTTCTCTGTTACAACAATGAGCAATCTTGTCTCATTTTCTACCAGACAGGTTCTCCCTCTCATAATCCCAGAACATGATTTAGCCTAAGCTATGATAAACATAGGTTATGTTCCAGTGAAATGCAATGGTTCAGTCAACAAGAGCACAGAGGTGATGTACAAAGGCAAATTCGTCCGTGTGACCTTCCCATTTATGCATACCTTTGCCTTCTGATAGGCTGAGAAGGTTTGATTTGCATAATCACTTTGACTTCACAATTACCCCACACCCCAATTGGCTGAGGGGAAGGTTTGTCATTACTTTAAGTTTACCAAGAAATAACTCTTGGCCTCTTATTTGTATGACAGTTGTCACCAAAGCCCCGGATCACGATTTGGGTGCCTTGAAGAATTTATAATATAAGGCCTTGATCTTGCAAACACTGATGTAGGTGCTTGCTTTGGCTGAGTTTGTGCCCTGTAGGAGCGTGTGGGAAAAGGAGTTCAGCCTAATTCCCTACCTCCACCTCCACCAGCATCAGTATTGCTCCTGCAGAAGCTAGAGAACATCTTTGTTCTGCTGATAGTTCTTGCCTCACCCGCACTGGGCATTATCTTGCACCATGGCCTTAAAGGGTAGGGACTGGAGTGGATGGTCCAGGCCTGGGCCCCAGCTGAAGAGCCTAGCTTAGGTGAGTTTATTTAGCCCCGAATATAGTTATCACTTCATAAAAAGGAAGCACCCTCAAGTGGTGAATGCACTCTAGAAGTTTGGTACGTGTCAGCCACAGCTTTCATATTAGGTCACTAGAAACTGTATTTTACTGATGTGGATTATTAAAGGAGATAAAAAAAATCTCAGTTGCTGGAGTAACTAATGTAGTTTATCCAACATTGAACAGATATTGGCATCTTGAGGTAAGTATCAGGAGTCAGTGATCTCAGACTCTGATATTGAACAAGCTGAAGCCATGAGCAATATGATATTGATTAGACAATAGAAGTAATTATATTTACCAACATAGTTTTATTGGGTGGGGTGGAAGGTGATGAGGCTTTATTCTGGAGTTTAGGGAAGACAATTAAAAATGTTGTAAGCAAAGCCCTAGTAGCCTTTGTGCTTTTCTTTTTAACAGCTATGGATTTCCTGCCTACTATTTTAAAATTGCATGCGCTCCCTCTTAGCCTTCAGAAGGATTTTTTTTTAAAATACGGTATTCTGGAAGTTTACTACATATCTCAGGGGAGCTTTAATTTTTTCAGAGCCCTTTCTCTGACAATGTCCACCTCTTCTACTTTTCTTTTTACCGATGATTTTTTAATGCTATTGCAAAAATGTTAAACGTTATCTTTGAATGTAGAGGGTTTTATCTAGTGAACACCTTTTCTAATGCTAAATGAAATCATGTCGAATTTGAATATGCTTCATATTTAGCTGCTGCTTCAATTCCCTGGATCATGGAATCTCTTTCTTTTCCTGGCTGTTTCCCCCGGATCCCACTGGCTATCGAATGTCCAAAATTCATTTTTATTTCACATCCCGTGACAATGGGAGATGAATAAAACTTGAACTGCAGACCTTCAACAGAATAATAGTTGCTCGTCAACAGAGTAACTTGAACTACCTGATTCTCCGCTAAATGTGTATCTAAATGAGTGTTATTTTAATTTTGTGCCTTGACCATTGGTAAGATTTTACCTTGTAATAAATCTATGGGGGATGCGGGGCGGGGGGGAGGAGGGGAACACAAAACAAAAAAAACAGACATGGCTCTAGGTACTGTCATTTGTTTCTAGAAATGATCTGGAAGATCACCAGGCTCCTCAGAGATAGCAACAGCAGCCCTAGACTAAAGTGATGTAGAGCAAATGCTCACTGTAAAGTTTTGAGTCAGATTATCTACAGCCTTTAAGTCATCTTTGTGCTCTCCTGGTTGTTGTGGCCTCTAAAGGCCTTTTCTGAACTATATTATAGTTCCAGTAATTCCTCTCATTACAGTTACAATGTTTGGGTTCAGTCAATTATCTCCCAGCAAGAATTAGGCCAATCTTTTGTATTTAGAGAGATGAAAGACCAGGGATGTGTTGGCCAGAATGAGCACTGGTATAAGTGGGAAGGACTTTAAAGGCAGGTATGCAGTCATGCACCAAGGCTGAAGTTCACTTTGGGTGAAATTTACCCCTGCTCAAAAAGGCAGTTTTGCTGACTCTTGGGATTGTATCACGAGTCTCATAATTTGGGTTTTTTTCTTAGAACCCCGGCTTCTGGAGTCATGTGATGTGAAAAAATCTCAGATTTCATTTACAAATAAAACTAACTCCCTTATGGTTGTGGAGAAAAGCTTGACAGTATGACCCTCTGGAAGCTCAAAGACATAAGGAAAATATAAAAACGCCAAATTTATTATTCTTTAAAAATATTGTGATTTGAAGGCAATTATGATTATTTTTAGGGCCGGATTCATAATTTTTTAATGATTGGGGCTGGCAATGTTGAAAAGGCCAGCACAAGCTCTTAAGTCCCCTTTAACTCTCAAAATAAGGTACAAGTGGGACTTAAATGGTGTATAGGCATTGGGCAACCTCCACTGCATGCACAGGGATGAAGTCCACCTCCCCTGCTTATAGCTTCCCTTCCCCCACTTAAAAAAAAAAAAAAAAAAAAAAAAAAAGAGGGAGAGGGGGCAAGCATCCTCTTCAAGAGAGTTACACCTACAGACGTTGATATCCAAAACCGGCTCCTTTTTTAAAAAAAAAAGAAAAGGTCACTCACCTCCTGAGATTGCCAACTCCCATGATATTGTCACGAATGCCGTGAATTTTGCAGCATTAAAATGGGCTTGTCCCTATCTCACCAGAAGCTCCTGGCAGCACAGGGTCATTTCTGCCCTTGCAGTGACTAGACACAGGGCTCTGGGATGCAGTTTTTCAGCTGCCATCACAAGTAGAAGCTGCTGCTCTGCTTGCTGTGGCCTGCAGGGTGAATTGCTTCTTGGTGCTGCCCCTGCCAAACAAGGAACAGTAGCCCAGGGGCTGGCAGACTCTCCCGCTATCCATCACCAGGTGGGGGGTGAGAGAAGCAAAAGTGAAACTGCTGTGGTAAAAAAGGGATCCCAGGAGTGTGCGCGCACCATGTCCCATCATTCCCTGCCAGTCTGCCCATTCTCAAATCTGCATAGGGGCAGTATGCACAGGGAAAGAGCTGGGGGAGGAGGAGAAACCAGACAGGAGCAGTACCTAGGGCTAGAGGGGAGAGAGCTGGGCAGGATCCAGAAGCAGTGTTCTAGAAGGGGGAGGAATTAGGCAAGAAGCAGAGGGAGAAATTGTGCAGAACTAAGTGATAGAAATAGCTGAACAGGGAACCAGGGCAGTGCCCAATGCAAGTAGGAAGAGCAAGGGATGGTGCCCATTGGAAAGAGAGGGGTGCAGGAAACAGAGGAGAAAGCTGACACCAATGCCTGGGGAAGGGATGGTGTTGAGGAAATGTCTGCCACCCCCCAGCAACCAGATTTTTGAACCTGTGAAGTGCTCAACAAATGGGATTGAGCAAATTTGCTTACGTAGCTGGGGGCGGGGGGGGTCAGTCACTGCTTCTGGCAGTGATATAAAATAGAAGCCATTAAGCAGTGAACTTGGGTTAAAGAAAGTACAATTCCCGCAGAGATGAAGAGAAAATGTAGGAGCTCTCAAAGTTAATATATTGATCAACACTCGGAAGCTAATAAATCCCGATACTGACCTAAAAGTTAGTATCGGTGTATTATGCAGTCTACCCACTATTCAGAAAAATGTTGAGAGACATACAACCGTGCTGCAAGACCCATTGAAGTAACTCAGGTTCAATTCTACAAAAACTTAGCCACTGTCAGTAGGGGTCACATTGAAGTTGATGCTGGATGGGGGTCTTCTGCAATCAGGGCTGTATGCGCGGACCTCTTTTGCTCATGTGAAGCCCCATTGCCACTGTAGCCAATAGGGTTTCATGCACGTGAAGAGAGGAATGGCTGTATAATTTGAATGCAGAAGGGCCTAAAAGCTGTGAAATAAAAAAATGCTTGAAATTGCTTCTTTTCAACTCCAAAGAACTTGTGGAAGGGTTTTTTTGTTTGTTTTTTGGAGAGGACTTATTTCCCCACTGTCTGAATGCCAGCAAAGATCTCAGTGCAGTTTTTGGTTAAAAAAATAGAAGAAAACTACCAAAACATCACACTACACAGTGCACACACAATTCTTCCCCTGGGGAGCTGGCAAGAGAGAGAAAAAAACCACACGTGAGAGATGTTTGTCACATTACTTAATGTATTATTGGAAGTTGCTCACATACTATGGAGATGAGGGCGATATACAAATATATATACTCTATTCTATTGTAATATAGAGGTGGACAGATCAGCTCAAAGCCCCAAACTGGTTGGACTCCATGGTATTCTTTATAGTACCTGAGTGACTGTCCCTACCACATGTGCACATCAAGGTCAACATAAGCTACACTGACTTATTATTTCAGGCCTGTGTGAGAGGGAGAGAGAAGATAAGGTAACAGATAAAGCAGAGGGTGTTAGTTGGTATCTGCTACAGACCACCAAATCACAGTAGGAAACAGGATGACCAGCTTCTTTCTGGTCTAGACCCATATCTATAATGTGTAAGAGAAAAAAAGCTGTATGTTCAAGGGCACGTCAGTTTGAATGACATACTCTGGAGGTCTCATGGTGCCTAACCAAGTGTTGCAACCAACACAGGGGAATTCTATACGAGACAGATGAAGAGGAAATGATCACAGAACTAAAAATTCATGGTAACTTAGGTACAAGTGCTCATTACTCTGTTTGCACATTATAAATGTGATCAAGTCAAGTCCAGACCAGTAATAGATATACTTGGTGCTTTAACAGGACCAATTTCACAAAGGTGACAACAATTATGATCCAAATCAGCTGGGAAGAAGAATTAAACCAGAAAAATGTGAATGATAGTTAGGAATTGTTTAAGAACACTTTACTAGATGACCAAAAAGCCTCACTCCTTCAACTGAGTCAGAAGGTTGTATTGGTTCAAAAACTGCCCTGATTTAGAGGGGAAATGAAGGCATCTTAGAGAGGAGGGGCGGGGGGGGGGGGGGAAGAGGAACAAAAGGAAGAAGCAGGAATTTGATAGTAATGAATATAAATCAGAAGCTAGAAATTGTACAACATTGATAAAGGAAGCAAAGTGACAAGGAGAAACTATGACAAGCAGAGCTAAGGACAATAGGAGGGAGTTTTTAAAGTCTATTAGGAGCAAAAAAAATCCTGAAGATAGTATTTGTCCATTACTAGATGGAAATGGTAGAATTATCATCACTGATGCAGAAAAGGCAGAGGTGTTAAATAAATATTTCTATTCTGTATCTGGAGAAGAGACAGATGACACTCTCCCCATTCCACTAGTATCTCAGGAGGCTGTTAAACAGCAGCTACTAAAGTTAGACATTTTTAAACAGCAGGTCTAGATAACTTGCATCCAAGAGTTTTAAGACAGATGACTCAGGAGCTTGCTAGACCGTTAATGCTGGTTTTCAATAAGTCTTGGAACACCACGGAAGTTCCAGAAGAATGGAAAAAAGCTATTCCAGTGCCAATATTTAAAAAGGGTAAACAGGATGACCCAGGTAATTATAGCCCTATCAGTCTGACACCGATCCCAGGCAAGATTATGGGACAGCTGTTCCATAAAATATAATTGGAAATAGGGAATGGTCACTGAATAGGTGTTTCCAGTGACAAAGCCGATACTGGGCTAAGCAAAGGAAGCAATTGCTTAAGAGCCTGAGCAGCTCAACGGGCCTCCCTATTTGCTTTCTTGTGGGGGGTGGGGCAGTAGGGGCAAAAATATTCCTGCCTAGGGTCCCCGGTTGGCTAGCACCACCTCTGCCTAGTGGGGTTCTGAAGGGATCTGTTGTTGGCCCTATGCTATTTGACATTTTTATGAATGAAAATGGGAGAATACACAAAATCACTGATAAAGTTTGCAGATGACACAAAAATTGGGACAGTAGTAAACAATGAAAAAGACAGCTCGCTAATAAAAAGCGATTTAGATTGCTTGGTAAAATGCAAGCAAACCATATGCATTTTAAACATGGCTAAATGTTAATGTATGTATCTAGGAACGAAGAATGTAGCCCATCCTTACAGGATGTAGAGCTATATCCTGAGAGGCAGTGACTCTGAAAAAAGATTTGGGTGTCCCGGTGGATAATCAGCTGAACATGAGCTCCCTGTGCAACACTGTGGCCAAGAGGGCTACTGTGATCCTTAGAGCATAAATAGGGGAATCTCAGGGAGGAGTAGAAAGATTATTTTACTTCTGTATTTGGCACTGATACTGGAGTACTGCAGCCAGTTCTGGTGTCCACAATCCAAGAAGAATGCTGAAAAACTGGAGAAGGTTCAGCGAAGAGCCATGACTGATTAAAGGATGCCTGCCTCATAATGATAGACTCAAGGAGCTGTTTAATTTACCCAAGAGAAGGTTGAAAGGGGACTTGACTGCTGTCTGTAAGTACCTACATGAGGAATAAATATTAATAATGGGCTTTTCAATCTAACAGAGAAAGATATAACAATCTAATGGGTGGAAGTTGAAGCTAGACAAATTCAGATATGAAATAAAGTGTACATTTTTTAAACAGTGAAGGTAGTTAACCATTGGAAAAATTTATCAAGGGTTGTGGTGGATTCTCCATCACTGACCATTTTTAAAGCAAGACTGGATGTTTTTCTAAAAAAAAAAAAAAAGATATACTCTAGGATTTATTTGGGGGAAGTTCTCTGGCTTGTGTTATACAGGATGTCAGTCTAGAGGATCCTTCTGGCCTTGGAATATAGGAATCTATGAAAGTCTCTGCATGCTAGTAGACCAGATGCCAAGGTTCCCATGCTTCAATTGAACACTGAGAAATACATAGCTAGAATCAGTGTGTGTGTAAATATTGTTAAATTAGGTCTTAGAATTATAAGAATGTGTTTAGTGTTCAGAATTTATTGAATGCCAGTGAATTGCATTAATCTTAGTTAGAACATCTGTATTCCATATTGTAAGGTAATATTCAAGCATTTGCAAACCTTTGTTACTGTGTAAATCACCAGACAGGAGATAGATGTTAACTCGTGTGAAATGCTGGACTCCAGCAGAAAGTGTTGTATATCCTGCCCGACAAGCAAGGCCTGTTGACACCAGACAAATTAGAGTGGAACATTAAAGAGGACGAAAAACTTTGTTGTTTACCCTTCCCCTGCATGAAGATGAAGAAGAATTTCTCCCATCAGCTGAGTTTGCATCTCAGAGCAGAAGGGAATAAAAATTCCTAACAAGGAGGATCAGTATCTCATTGTTGCAGGGACTCTGGGGGCATGGGTTCTAGGCATAAGCAAGGGATCACCAGCTGCTTAGCCTGGGTTAGTCCTACAGGTCATATAGAGCTTGCTTATTATAAAAATTTCTATTAAGTTTCTTTTGAAACTTAGATAACAAATCATTTCCATTTAAATATGTTTACTGGGTTTAACCTTGTGAATAACTCTTATTTCCTTTCCCTATTAAGAAATCTGTCTATAGTTTATTATAGGATAGGATACAAGTGTTGTCTTTGGTGTATTTGACCTGTGTTAAGGGAGTGGCCTTTTGGGACTGTAAGTAATCTGAATATTGCTGTGATTGGTGGTGTAAGGGACCATCTATCACAAAGGTAGGCTTACCTAGGTAACATGGTAGATCGGCGTACCCAAGGGGACTGCCTGTGACTCCATGTTTAGACTGTTATAGTGCCTGGGGAGTTTAAACTCAATAATTGGTTGGTGAAATATAAGTAAAGAACTCCCAGGCAGTTTGGGGTTTGTGCCCTGGTTCTTTAACAGTCTACCTTGAGGTTGGTATTCATGATCTTCAGTCACTGTAAGACAACTTGACAGGCTCCAAAATACATCAGAGGGGAGTTAGTCTGCCATCATACTCCCAAATGTCCTTGGTTTTTGCATTAGTAGCTTTATGTGTAGTTTTAAATGCTGGACTGGCTCACTGCATGTTTTTATCTGTAGTTTTGTGGTTTACTGCTTTACACGTAATTTTGCTGCTTAAGGCAGGTTATCTACGGGTTTTTATATGTTTTGCTACTGAGATGCTGCTATCTTTCTTGTCTGCATGAAAAGGGGTGGATGCTGAATTCTTGATTTAATGACCAAAATAGTTACCAGTCAAATTGCTGAAACCTAGATAGAAGTTCACATGAAGAAAAATTTCTACAAAAAGTTCTAGTTTCCGAAAACATTAGTAACAGATATTTAATGACCATTTTTGGATGCTTTTTTTTTTTTTTTTTTTTAAAATCACTAATGTATATGTAGGAAGGCACTACTTAGTACACGAAGTCAAGAACAGTGAATCTATCTTTCTAAGTTCACAAAAGCCTGAAAGGAAAAATAAATCTATTTTTCCAGGGTTATGAATCTAACAGCATCACAAGTTATCACTAGGAAAACATTTCAAAAGCCTGAACTTGCACTTGTGGAAAAAGGAACACAGATAGAGGAAACAGATAAATACACGTTGTGTTAGTAGGCTTTGTTTTCTGAAATGATATATTGTTCCGGAGAAGAGGGTTAGCAAACAAATTATTGTCTTTTTCCAATACAGCCAGGTCTTTGGTATTACAGACCAGATGGTGAGGTGAGGCAGATTAAAAGTTAACTCACAATAGGTCTGTATCACAGGAAAGGTGCCCTAAGCTTATCTATTGTTAAATTATATAATTTATCATCTTTGAGGGTTAAGGAGCAATTTCTGTGCCTTTCCTACTTTTGGAACGAAGATTTATAACACAGATAATCCCAATTTTAGATATTTGCTGCAGGTTATATTTGAAAGAATTTCCCAAAAGACTGATAACCTCTTTTTTTCCTTAAACACAGTCAAACCAGTGAACTAATATGATGCTTGCTTCAAATAACTATATTTACTGTCTCTGCACACGATAAGTTTTCATTTAGTCTATGATCAGCTGACAATATGCAAGTTTGCAGATACCAGTAATTGAATACAGATAACCTTGACTATTGACCTGTGCAGAGCCATGACTGTCTAGTTTTCATTGTTTCTGTTTTTGCTATTTGACACAAAACTGATGTGGACTGAATTTATATGTTAGCCATTCAATACAGTGGAAATTGCTTATCAGTTATCATTGCAAGAAGTTTCTATTTATTTCATTTAGTGAGATGGCAAAAATGAATCCGATTGGGGCAATTCATTAATTAGCATTAAATCTTAAGATTCCTACGTGAATGTCACTTGGGAACAGGTTAATTTCCTACAGCTGAGCCTTTGGGGTACGTTGGTAGGGTATGGGGGGGGGGGAGGCTAAATTGGGACTGTAGGGATTCATTAGTATTGATCATCAACACTTCCCCTGCCGGGAGTGCCTCATGTCAGAATTCACCAGTACTGCTGCCAGTTCTCGATCCCTTTCTCAGGTCAAGAACAAGCATAGAGAAGTTGGGTCAGCCAATTGGTTGTGGGAAAAACAAGAGGAGAGGGCTTGTGGCGGTGCTACGTGCTCTGGGACAGAGTTCTGGCTTTGTCTGGTTTTGGAGCTAAGGGGCTTTTACCTGGTGATCGTTGTGTAGGAAGGGTGAGGTGGGGCTCATGGAAGGGACTCAATTTGTGAGGAAGGGAAGCAAGAGAAGTGAGAAAGGCAGAGCTTTTGGGACAGGCTGAGGGTATCGTGGATGAGCTCCATAAGGATTAGTATACCATCATCATAGATATTGTGTGACTATCATAAAAGAAGTGTGCTTTGATTTTTTCTAGTATGTTCATTTCTTTGTAGTTAGAATGATTAATTTGATCTAACGAGTACAACACAATATTGTCTTGGAATTTAATGTTTAAAGGTGAGATTTACAAGTGAGTTTATGGGTGTTAGCTACCCAAATCTCTTTGAACTGCAGTGGCACTGGGTGAGTAACTCTCCTAGGCTGCTTTGAACACCTTGGCCTAAAATAATAGTATGAATAGAATGCATTCAAAAATCACAAGAGACTATTTCTGTTAAGTATATTAATTATAAATGTCTTTATTTTCTATTTATTTTGAGCTTTTCACTTTCACCCTCACTGAGGTATCCTGTAAGTATTGGTTATCTATGAGGGGGGTTGTTTTTTTAAAAACATATTTAGGAAGTTTTAACAGGTTTGCAGATCCGTGCTCTGTAAATCTCAGATACAAAACGTAAATCATTACACAGGTGAGCTTTTGTTTAAACAAACATTATACACCAATATAACTATGAGATTATTTATAAACAATACAAGAGCAAGCAGGTGCTCAATACAACCAAAAGGCAGAGACTTAGAAGAAATATTTCAATGCAAGGTATAACTGATCTGGGGAACTCATTGCTGGAAGATATTACAGTGGCAAATAGTTTATTAATTGGCCCCCCAAAAGGATTATGATCAAAGCCTGATCCACAATGAAGTCAATAGCAATGATTTCAGAGGGGCTAGGATTTCACTCAAGCACTATATAAGAAAGAATGGGGGTATGCCAACTAAAATCAAAATTATAAGGATTATTAATCCCCATGCTTCAGAGTATACTGATCACCAATCAGATGAAATATTCCTCATTTTATAATAGGAAATTACCACAGGTGCACTCTGAGATTTTATCTCATCTCAAAGACAATACCTCCAGCAATGGACCATGTTCAAGGATCCACAACTAGCTCTCTGGGGCCACCATCTAGCTGCAACAAATACTTATGCGGCTCCCAATACTTAGTATCTGAGCACCCCACAATTTTAATTCAATTATCCTGACAACACCTCTGTGCAGTTGGGCTGTGAAATTATCCCCCTTCTGCAGATGGGGAACTGAGGCATAGAGAGACAGAGGCACTTGTCCTGGCCACCCAGGCAGGGAGTCTGAGGCAGAACAGGGGCCTGAACTTGGGTCTCCTGAGTCTCAGGCCAGTGACTCAAAGGCCACTGGGCCTTCCTTTCTCTTTCAGCTTGGACATATTGGAGAATCAAGGCTATTGAGTTCAAGTGTGGCTTGCAAATCACCCACCTCATGCAATGCCTGAGAGAACTTATGGTCAAGATGAACCATTCCCAAGAGAGGTTAAAATTTCAGCTTAATAGTCAGAAGTCAGCATTGACACTCTTGGACTCCTGGTAGCCCTGCAGACAGCCCTTGCCTCAGTGTCCCCCTTCAAGGGGCTTTTTCCAATAACTCACACACCCTTTTCTCCATTCACAGCTTTCTTAGCCTCTGGTTTAGGAAATTAAAAAAAACATTCAAAATATCTGTTTACCTGCTTATCAGATCATTGTCTGCCAGGCCTTTGTGCGTGTAGTCTCATAGCCCAAGTCCCACCTGTTTGTGCTGAAGCCTACTTGCTCCTACTAGCCTCTGTACCCTCTCTACAGGTCTCTAAGCAGCTTCCTTTATAGAATGATCAGCTGCTGCCCTTTAGAGGGAAATCAGCTGATCCTTGCTCAGGTGCCCTTTATTAGGGAATCAGGTGATTCTTGCTCAGGGGTGCGTCCTTAGTAACCAGGATTGGCTGTCCCCAGGCCTCTAGCCTGTAAAGGGGCAAGCCACCCTATTCCAGTGTCAGAGCACCAGTTCTGCTAGCAGCCCATCTGTCTGCAGGAGCTAACCGATCTGTGTTCAGAGGGTAATTATATCTACTGCTAAGCCTTCCGATGACAGGCGTTCAGGGATTTAAAAAAAAAAAAAAAAAAAGGAAGGGGGGGCAAAATACCACAACCAACATGTAGTAAGCATGAGATCTGGCATTGCTCTGCCCCCAGCCCCTGAAACCCTTCTATGCGAACAGCTCACGGTCAGAACTCCATGAGTTTGAGGGGATATGTCAGCTCAGGGAGGAAACCACTCAGTGAATTCTCCCATGGGAATGCCCCCCTCTTGGCAGTAGCTTTCCCATCCGATGTTATTGCTGTTCAGAGCAGCGCTAACTGTTCTTCTGTGCAAGTCCTACCTGCGGCAGAGAATGGAGCAGTGGGCATCTACTCACGGGAGAGCTAGTTGAGGAGAAGGACGGAATGGCTGCATTTCCACAGGGATGGAGCCAGGTTTTGCTATGGATTTTGGGGGCAGTCCTATGGTTAAAGTCATCTGAATTACTGCCAACCTTTTCTGGTTTGAAAGGGATGGAGTTTTCGCTGCGGGAGGAATAATGGGGCCCCATAGTGTCCTTCTGAGAATGGTGTTTGTTACAAGTAGGTCTACGACCTGCTTGTACAATCATGTAAGCAGATTTGTCATATGAAAAAATATTCTAACTACCAAACAATCACTGACCAGGCAGGCATATATGTATATGGAGTCAAGCAGATCCTGAGCAGAGAGGTTATTAAACCATTCACTTATACTCGCATACTAGGTTGAAGCAAGATGGCATAGTCCAGAATTACATGCCTCTTTCTATATTCCATTGAAGCTGAATGTTTTAATGTTATTATATAGTGGCTATTCAGGTTTTGCTCATACAGTATAAACACTAGGAATGGCGGAGGCCCTATAACAACAAATGTGAAAAGAAAATGGTTAATAGGAACCCTGAAACCACCTTATGTGATACAAAGAAATATGTGGAAACATTGATACAACTGTTCAGCATTTTTTTTAAAGTTGTGCTTTTAACTCTCTTAATGGGGGATGGGTGGAAGAAGCAAAATTACAGTAGGAAGAAGTCTTCCACATCAGAGTCTGACTGTGCTTTGAAGAATCATTGCTGTTTCAGTCAAGTTAAGATGAATCGGATGGTAGGAAATGGCTATTACGTATCTTTCTGTAAAATGTTTTCTTTGCAAATACATTAAAAAGCTGGGAAAGCCATTTAAAAAAAATAAAAGCTTGACTCCACCTATTTGGCCAGCGTGACTGCACTAGGCTGTGCAGTCTGAATTGTGCAGCTGAGGTCCACCGTGAACATGTAAAACCAGGAAACTGTGGGAATGTAATGTCTAATTCAGGTTCTGCGTGCATGTTTCTAGTTTATTTAACGATGAGTGATGTATAAAAGCACCAAAAAGTTTAATGAATAAGTCTCTTGCTGTCAGTTGGTATTTTTTCCACCCCCCTAAAGAGTGATGAATGTTAGAAAAATACGGTCCATTCACAGGAATTTCTTTTTGGGCACAACATTTTATATATATATATATATATATATATATATATATATATATATATAAAAACCCGCTCTTGTAGCACAGGGATATTTATTTATCTTAAGTAAATCAAATCAAATTGCCAAACAATCATTATATAACCATTAATAAGTTAATCATTATAGCTGAAATGGTGTCACAACACCTTACTTCCAGTAGCTATGCCAACATCCTTTGTCAAGTCATGAGTTTGAAATGTTGTTCATTACTTTCCCACAATGAGTAAAATGTTTTCATTTCAGTCCCTAGTGCATTCCTTGGATCAAACAGAAATGTTGCTGCTTCCATGAACCTTCCCTGAACTCCAATAATCAACCCTTTGGCTGATTTCACTGTGACCTGGCTACTGCTGCACCAAACACAACCACTTGTCCTGCAGGGTTTTATAGTTCTAGGACTAGGAAACTGTAGCAAAGGGACTTTTTTGATCTTAATAAAGGGCATTGTAGTAAAATAGATATAAAGCTGAATTTATAGAACCATTTTCTAATCTAAGCATACAGAAATCCAGTTTAAATCCCTACCATATGTTTGATTTAGCACGAGATGTCTGCTTTACAAACAGAATATACTTTAAATAATCCTAAAGTATCTGAAGACACTGAATGTTGAATTACTATGTTATGTTTAGAAATATAATTAAACAGGAGCCAGACCCTTGGTAATACAATATCATCTTATCTACTTAACTCTGGTTGATTAAGGCATGGCAGCTGTACAGCGAGAAAATAGATATTAATAACAAACCCATAAACAAGATATTTGGTTGAGTGGAGTATTGTGCCTGATTTAAAGCCCAAAGCCAGAAAAGTTCATACCTTTGTGACACTGCAGTAAAACACTGCAACGTTACAACTTTTCAACCATATCTAAAAGGCCAATTTAGGTTTATTCCCATTCACAGCTTATGGCCATGGTTCAGCAGGTGTAAACTAGTAATAGCTCCAGTCCAGGGCTGGAAGCCTGCCAGTAACAGATGTGTTCAGTCAAATGACTAATTGAAAACCTTAAACAAAATCAGCAGCTTGGCTATTTTGCCTGCATAATAAAGCACTGCTGATAAAGGCAGTGGAAAAACACCCCTCTCATCATCAATGCCATTAACAATCATGAGTAAAGATGAAAACAACGCATGGTTTATTCTGCAAATGAAGGCATATAACTAGATGACGTCCCAGGAGTCCATTACCAATTTTAATAATACATCAAGGAGCCTGAGCAAACAGTTTGTATGTGAAAGCCAAACACAGCAAACTACTTACAGTTACCGCATAGAGAGACAACTCCCAGTGCTATGAATTTAACAAATTTATAAAGGTACATAACATGATAGCTATTAGCTAAATTAAAAGAAAGCCATTATAGACTGCAGACTTGCACCACTTGCCAGCTAAACACCACAAAGTACAAACTTTTGATTCAAATGAATTTCCTTTTACAAGAGAACTGCCTGAGTTGGAGTCAAATTATGTGCATGAATAATAAAATACCATCTAATTAAAAACTGTAGTTAAATATGCAAAAACTAATGATAATGAGATTGTGCAATACCTCCGAGTATAGCACTTTATAAATTACTCAGAAGTGCGAGTTGGCTTGACCTGAACAGTAGATAATGGAAGCTGCGTTGAAAATTCTTAGCTACGGCTTCCCACAGTGCCCTGCTTTTGACTGTAAAAGTAAACAGCTAATCCATGCTGCTGGAAGGTGAACAGGCACTAACTTTTATTATGGCACCAACTCTTGGCTTAACATGGTCTCACTTCGAAGCAGACTCGGACTGAGGGCTTGAGCACCGAGCAAAAGTCTTGAAAAATGAGCATGCCTGTTGTGGTGTTTCCTCCTTCTGTATCTTTGCAGCACCTGCCAAAAAGAACCAAGAAAACAGTCAGCACGTTATTCAACAAAATGAGAAATTCTGTGTCAATTCCATGTAAAGCCAAAATCTGATCATGATTGCTGTTTAAGGCTGGGGTTTTCAAAGGAGCTTGAGAATTATGCGCTCAGATTCCCCTGAAATGCATTGGAATTGAGTACCTAAATCCTTTAGACTTTTGATGGTTGCATCCTCAATGTCTTAGAAAAATGGTATGCTTGGACTTAAAGCTGATCATTAGCAATTAACAATACAACCTTGGACAGTATTGCATCCGAGTGTTAGTACTGAGTATGTTCCTCTCTTGAAACACATTGTCCTGATTTGGTTTTGCTTTCAAAATGTTCAGGTTTTACGTCAATATTCCACTGGATCTTTCCACATTTTAAAAATCAAATTAGCTACAATATAACTATTTTTGGCACTTCAGACTTATTTGGTCTCTCAATGCATATTTGGAAATGTGCTCAAAAAGAGACACTGAGCAATGAGGTAACATTTGAGTGGGGCTTTAAAATGAGTCAATTTCATATTTACTGAATTCCCAGCTCCATAAATTCATATTGTGTTTTGCATTTAGCTACTTATTTTCTCATTTCTGATGCTTTGGTTCCCCATTTTAGTGATGAGAAACTGAAAGGTCTGTCCTTCAGTAAGAAAAAGTGACACCACATCTTCATACAATTTCAAGTTTACTCAATAACATTTACATTTTTTGGCTTTTCATCTGGAAAAATATATCTTGAAGTATGACAAAGTAAACATTTCTTAATAAAGGGGGATTTTCTATTCATGGAATACCTATAGAAAAATGTTCTCTCAGCACATTGTTAAATATGATCGTGTCATGCAGAAGCTGTGCTGTGCCTACAATGTATATTTCATTTCAAGTCAATAGGCATTTGAGCTAGTTAATAAATTTTTAACAACACTGTAGACTAGACAGGTTCATCAGCCATTCAAAGGAACAACAGTTCAGTTGTCAGTGCAGTGTTAATTTCTTTCACTTCCAACTGACCTTAACTGTGCCTAGATTTTGAGATTAGTATTGCAATGTTTTGCCTACCTTGTTTAAAAAAAACGCATACACAGATTTGCAACTTTTTTTGCCTTTGAGATATTTAGATTCAATGTCAATACTCTGCAGACCATTCCCCCAGCCTTGCTGTGCTTCACTGTCTCAGGTCCAAGGCTCCGAGAGAAGATATGCCGTCTATTTTCATTCTCTGATGCAGCAAAGGTGCAAGGTTGAACAACCAGAGCCTAATTAAAGTGCAGGATTGTAAAATCAATACACATCAACATACACTAGACATTATACTAAACAGATGAAAATATTTTGTCAGTACAGAATGAATGTGTGCCTGTTTTGGGCTCTTCCCCCCTTCCCCGCTTTTTGCTAGAGATCAGATGGTTCGACAACATAAAACTAACAGATTATTGAGCTGTTTTCCAGCAGGAAGACTTATAATTAAACTTTTATACTTGCATCCCTTTCAAATTTGTGTGTTAAATAAAAGCTTAGGGTTATTGGGGGTTTTTTTATTTTGCTTTTCCCCTGTCATGCTTCAGTCACCATCCCTTTACAATAATTTACAACCATTTTATTAATGATCTCTTGAAGGTCTTGAAGGTTTGGGTTATCTCTATTCCAGTCCCTGATTTGGAAAAGCATTTCTATTCAGGAAAGCACTCAACACATATGCTTAAGTCCCACGGACATCAAGCCAAAGGGATGTAAGCACATGCTTAAGGGGTTTCCTAATCATGGGCCTTGTAGAACAGTGATAGATTTGGTTTTTTTGGGTCAAAAATGCACCAAAATAATCTATATTTATTAGCTACTTAACAGCGGCATCAAGTACCTATGACGTGTTATTTATTCATCTATAAAGGGATAAGTACATAAAACCTACAGCCACTTGTGGTCACCATGGAAACTACACTGTTTAAAGTGAGTTGAAGAAAATCATCAACAAAGACTATTGGCAGCCAGTTGAATACCTAACCTCTAGTGAGCTGATTAAGGAATCTTGAATGACTTTATAGAGTTTTTACAATTTTAACGGACATCCTGAGCTGATGAAAATTCGTTAAATGATGAATACATGCATTCATTCTACACGCATAGTATTATTTCAACAACCTTCACTTACTTTGCCAATACCTGTGTAACAGAAATATTATTTAGAACTGCTAGCACAGAGAAGAAAATTCATTTTCTGGTTCTAAATTCTGTCCTGAGACCAAGTGAGAGATTAGCAAAGGACCAGGTAATGAAAGGAAATACCTGTTTACTCTCAAGTACTACTAGCATATTGTCGGCAATATTGGATTCTAGAAATCTGATGCTAAATGTCACCTGAGTCTGTGGTAGAACTTAGTTTCCCTTTTGATTCTCAGGCTGTGTTGACTGGAAACAAAGAGGACTTTCTATCATAAACTATTAACACAAAAAGCCTGTAACATTTAAGCTAAGTTTAAAGAGAAGAGATAAAGATAAAGTTAGGCTATGTTCTACTCATCAGCACGTACTATTTGATGGGCTCTGTCTTGTCTTCTGGATTCATGTGAAGGATAACAAATGACAAGATGTGGGCTGAGACAGCAATATGCATCAGGTGAATGGTGAGGCATGAGGTCAAAGACAGAGGCCTCTAAAGTGTGGAGAGGGTTATTATTTCATAAGAGCAGCATGCTCCGGAATGTGTTATTTCACTTTATAAAGTGGTGACTCCTTCGTTACATTTTTAGTGTTTCAGTAGCTTTCTGTGTAAAGATAATAAATAATTGTGATGCAGGGTCATCTGGATCCCAGAGCTCAGAGCCTAATGTCTCAAAGAAATAAAAGGTCAAATCCCAGTTTATTGGCAACAAGAGATAGAAACAAACAAACCAACATAAAAACTCAGTCTACCAATATCTTCTAACTGGGCTCGCTTACTAAACACCTTAACTCAGCATCTGCAGGTCTTGTCTACACCAGACTGGCAACTCCCTTATTTTATATCCCAGTCTGCCCTGCTCTTAAAGGGGCAGCACTCTATCACAGTAATCAGGTAGATTATAAATTAAAAGTGCATGGAAACATACAAGTATATACAACATTGCATCAAAAGCACCCATGCTAAATAATCCTGAAGGTAAAGATACAGAATAATAAACAAGGACTGAAAAAAAACAAAACAAAATACAGTTAAAAACATTCAATTAACATCTACTTAAAGGAGATAATGGACGGTAAATTAGACATGAGTCTGCAATACAATATGGCAGACAAAACAAAATAGGCATACACAGTTTTGGACTTCATATTAAGAGACACACATTATAGGACAGGGAAGCAATAGCCCCATTTAATAGCTTTCTTAAATTACTCTTTACCACACCTGGAATATTATATTCAGTGTTGGGCATCTGATACCAGAAAGATACCAATATACTGGAAACTATTCAGAGAAGACACACAAAAGTGATTAGGGGTTGGAACAAATTGCTTGTGAGGAAAGATTAAAAGAAGTGAATGTGTTGTGTATGTAAGCTTGGCTAACCGATGCCCCAAAAGTATAATGTTTATTTGAAATGCATATCAACTGAGGAGTTTAATTCTGATATTAACCAAGTTGTCGGAGTCCTGATTCTGCAGTGAGCTCTGCATGGGTCCACCTGTGAACCCACATATAGTTGCATTGATTCTGTCTGCACAGAGTTCATTGCAAGATTGAGGGATGGACTCTGTTTCATTCCTCTTTCTCCTAAGGGGCTATTTTAAGTGCCATCCCATGTGTGCTATTCTGCTGCCATCTTTTTGCTGCAAAATTCCACCGTTGCTACTGTTCTAAGGGCAAAGAAAAGGGTGGGTGTGGAGGGGACTCATCCTCCCAATTTTCTTAGCCAGTGATATCAATTTAGGGGCAGCCCTTAGCCCTGACCTCCCCACTCTACATCCTGCCTTCTTCTGCACCTCATTACTCATTGAGCTGTCAGAGCCTAGACTCCAGCCTGCTAGATTAAAAACTGCTAGTTTATTTAAAAGGAAATAAAACAAAAACACATCAGTTTTCCTCATAGCTGGCAGTCATCAAGTTGCCTCCTTTTCCAGGACCACACAAGGAGCAAAGACAGTGCCACAATGAAAGCTAACTGCCTGCTCAGAAAGTGCTGGGCAGGGATGGGGGTACCTCATAGATTGGGACTCCAGCTACGCAGCAATTTCAGCGCTAACGAGGAACACTCTCATCTATACCACAGTAATTTTATAGCATTTCAGACCATTATTTGGAAATAAGGATAACAACAGTGGGCCAAATTTTCACTGAGGTCTCCAATTGCCTAGCATGAGTGCCTGTGCAAATGTGTCCTTCTGTTTGGGTGTTGTGAGTGAGATTTGATGGGAGAGAGTAAGGATGGCTCAGAGGTTAGGATGCCACAGACTTAATCTGACATTGGGCAAGTTACTTATCCTCTCTGTGCTTTAGTTCCATTTCAGTACAATGGGAATATTGCTACTTCCTTACATCACAGGGGTGCAGTGATACTCAGCTCAGAGACTGTGGTAACGGTGGGGAGGAGGGGCGCATATAAGAACAGATAGACAGATAGAATGATGGGTGAAGATATTCTTGGTGTTCTCACTGCTCTGAGGGGACTGGCCGTCCCAGCGTCTTTGTGTGGGGGAGGGAATCGAGTGGCTTGCTGGTTTCCTGTTGCTCTTCCTGAGGAGTGAAGTAGACTTTCCTGGATTGGGTGGCAGCATTTGGTGCCCTTTTCCAGACTTCAGCTCCAGCTCTGGTAAGATTCCTGTCAGCTTTCTGAGGGCAGGGAAGGAAGGTTTCCCTCACCGCCAAAATGGCAGGGACAGTGGACATTTTTCACTTTCTCCACAGCAACCTGGAGGGTTACTAGATGGGAAGGGTTTTGAATTTGTTGCCTGTCATTGCAGCATTGTCTGGCTTCTGTGGTGAAAGGGAGGACCAATTCCTGAGTAAACTTGAACATGGGACCAGAAGGAAGGACCATAATTTGCACTGCCATACCACCCTGACCTAAATCTTTAACTCTCACGTGAGAAGAGGGTGTCTGGGGTATCAGCACTAGTGCTGACTCTCTTATGGTGTCTGTTTGAGTAGGAAAGAAGTTAAAAGGCTTGGCTGAGTGCCATGCTGGACCACCTGTTGCCAGGTAGGTTGCAGTAAATGGGTCAAATCTCATCTAGTTTAAGTTTAAGAAAAGTTGTGCCTCTGCTTAACCTGATATTCTGTGTGGTGTTTTCATTTCTACCATGTCTGAGTCAGTTTGCGTGCAGTTGGATACGCAGGTCTGGATACGCTGACTGCATTGCCCGTGTCTGGAGAGACTGGGGCATTGATGAGGGCTAGCTGGCTATGACTCATTCCAGATAAAATTGAGTTGATGTTGGCTGAGGGAAGCAACCAGAAGAGATGGTAGTGTGTGTGTGTTATTTCTGACCCTTTATGTCCGTCTGTCTTTCGTTGACCAAGTTCACAATCTGGGAGTCTAGTCAGACTCCTGGCTGCTATTGGAAGATCAGGTAGAAGCCAAAACTACAGCTGACGAGGCGGCTGCACCCATTTCTTTCAGATACAGACCTTTCAACTGTCACCATTACCATAATCATCTCAAGAGTAGATACTGCAGTGGGGCTACGTCTTAAATCTGTTCCAAATTGCTGCTGGTGCATGATTTCATGGCCTGCTAAGCATAGTTTCTTTCCAGTAGTAGCATATTAAACCTGTGCTCTGCAATCTGAGTTAGGTACGTATTGGGTCCCAGATAGATTTTAAGATGTCGGTTTTGACATAAAGAGCCCAAAATGATGCAGGAACTACTTATATAAGAGACCATCTCCTTCTACTTGACCAGCCGTGGTCAATGGAGGTGACCGAGTTGAAATCCCTGGCAGGCTGTTCTCCACTGGAGTCCCAGACCTTTGAAATGACTCTCTCTAGGGCTGCAACAGCCCAAGTTTATTAAGCTTCCCAGCCTGCTGCAAAATCCATCTCTTCTCCCTCATCTGTGAGGAGAGGGTATTGCACAAGACTGGGTAGCGGTAGCATGGTAACTGATCGGTCTGTTTATAGATGGAAGATTTTAAAACATGTCAAGAGTGCCAAGAGCCCAGGATGAGCACTGTTATTGGAGTTTGTGAAATCTGCCCTCGATTTACGCAGGCAAATGAGGTGGTGGTGGGGGAGAGGGAGTGTATACGCCCAAGTGAAAATGCCTGTGCCATTGTGAGCATGTGCAAAGGTGCAGGCCTCGTTTTGAAAGTCTGACGTATAATTAATACCCTTTGTATGTTATTTTCACAAGAAGCTGATAGGCCTTGGTTACTGTTATATGTATGTGCTACATTACGCCCCTGCTGTCTGTTTACCTCATGCACAGTGTGAAGATTTGGTTAGTATTTAGGTGACAGAGCAGCAACTGTTGCCAAGATGACTTTTCCCATCATACCCTATGCCAGATGGGTATGTCTTGCATTCAGATGTGTAGCTCGCTTCCATCGTGATTAGACAATGCAACATGTTCAGTGTGAGGCTATGTCTCGAGTCTCTTTTGGGAAGCTGGAACTGGTGCAGAATCTAGCTTGGTGAGCAGCATGCCTCATTGATACCTTTGGAGTGGAATTTAAGGTGTTGGTTTTCCCATGAAGACATAAATGACCTGAGACCTCTTTAAAGGGGGGATCTTTCTTCCCTTGGATTACAGCCACAGCTGGGATAAGCAGAAGTACTTGAGGTAGAGCTGTAGCCCCCAGGGTATATATGAGAGGACAGCACTGACAGAATCCTCACTGTGCCTTTAAACTGATATATCTGCTGTGTCTGACCGAGGCTAAATCCATTGATTTTCAGGACATTTTGCAAGGGCCATCTGTTTTCTTTGGTCTTCTTGAAGAGGGTGAGAGTACAGAAAAAAGACAGTATGAGGTCAAAGGCGGGATGGATTTATTACTTCATCACAGTTGGATATTTTTAAAGGTGAGACTGACTGGGGTGCCGCACTGTGTTCTATACGTGTACACTGCATTTTAAGTGGTGGTCTGGAATTCTGAGTAAGGGCTTTTTGTTTTAGAAATTGCTATTAATTACTATTATTATTTGTATTGTGACAACATCGAGGCAGCCCAGCCATGGACCAGGACCCCATTGTGCTAGGCAAAGTACAAACACAGATCAAAAAGATGGTCGTTTCCTCAAAGAGTTTAAAATACAAATACATACCTGCATCACATCTGTCTATCTATCAACTGTAAGCTTTTCAGGTCAGGGAACGACTCTGTTATTTTTTTGTGCAGCACCTTGCACACTGGAGGCTTGCTCTCTAGGTGCTTCCATAATACAAATAAATAACACACACACACACAGTGGCACTTTATAAATAGATTACCCCTATCTTAATGTAATATCTTGTTCTATTTTATCCATTACAGAATTACTACAGAAAACTAGCTCACAGACCTATTGTATTACCTCTACAGCTGTTGTGAGCCTTATAACGCTTTTAAGTTTTCATTCCAAGAGCAGGTTTTTTTTGCCAGAGGGTTTTTTGGCAGTGGTTATAATTCAAATGATTATTTCCATTGAGGAAACCTTTATTAATGATAGTGGTGAGACGGTATGCATGGTTTAAGCCACAGCTTGCTGAAGGCATTAGACTTGGATGCTAGTTTCAATAGGGGATGTAAGGATAGGTATTAGGTACTATTAGCATGGGAGTTGCTTTGTAAATGAGATAATGTAATGTTAGTGTGAGAGTAACTATTCTAAAACAGAGTTTAACCCCTGAACTGCCCCCTGTGAACAAAGTGACTCCAGAAACCTTAACAGAATTGGACAGAGCTGGGTTTATTTTCAGCTAACGAAAGCATTGTAGCATCTTTCTAACCAACCAGTTTACTTCCTTAAACATTACAGGGAGGGGAGACAGGCGTTATGACTGCATTTGTCTCAAGGATGCCTAGTACCAAATGTGGACACTGTAAACTTGAGCCTTGAGCAATATTTTACATTGCTCTGATCTTACAGTTTGTTTTCTTACAAGCTCTTCAGTATCTGTTTCCATCCTAGAAATAATCTGGCACCAGCTTCCTGGCCATGCAAGTAAATCCTTACTGACATCAATGAACTGAAAAATTCTGAAGTCTGGCAGTGACAAAGGGAATAGTGAATGAGACCAATATTTCTTTATATTGATCTACCCTGCCTTCTCATCGACTCATAACATTGGCTGTTTACGCTCTGTAATAAGCTGGGATAGATGCTTACATTGGCTCTAGCTTTTCAATTTTCCCAGCAATCACCAGTATGCACAATATGTCCCCAAAAAAGCCCCAAAACTGGGAGTTGGCTAAAGTCACATAAAACTAAGCAAATCAAATGTTAAAAGTATGCAAACAACTCTCTTTTCTAGCAGATTTAGACCTTCATTTAACCCTTTACTGCTCAGGGTTTTCCCTTTCCAATATTTCAAAGAACCATCTATCCACCAGCCACACCACCATCTGGACACTGAAAAATGAACAGAACCCGCTTGACTCCACCTCTCAAGCTCCTTTATTTGGGACTTGTTTATGCTTTCAGATCAATGTCAAATATAATTTTTAAAATGGGAATGGTACAGAAAAAGAATGCATGAGGGTAAAAAATGTTGTGGGACACCACAGATATAGAAACTCTGTGCATATGTACTTTGGGGAATAGACAGATAGTAAGCTCTGTGTGGAGCAAGGATTGCCTTTTTGTTCTGTGTTTGTACAGCACCTAGCACAATGAGGTCCTGGCCCACAACAAGGGCTCCTAGGCACTATGGTCATACAAATAATAAACAATAACTATTCTGTACATGGGAGTAACTCACGCAGCAGACAGGAAAATACACCAATTTCTACTGGTGAGATCTCCTCTGTATCCTTCTTTTGGGACAATGCAGCATCTTAAAACCTTTTTTTCCTTTTTTTTTTTTTTTTTTAAAAAAAAGCAAAATAAATTTGGAAACAAAGGGCTAGATTCACAAGGTGTTTTAGGTGCAAAATAGTGGTGGTGCTTCCCTTATATCCAGTAGCCCAGTGCACAGGTACTGTCACTAGGGATGCAGGGGGTGCTGCCACATCCCCCTGGCTTGAAGTGGTGTCCATTATATACAGGATTTACCATTTGGTTCAATGGCTTTCAGCACCCCCACTATAAAAAATGTTCCAGCACCCCTAACCCAGTCGTTAGGGCATTCAGACATGGAGACCCAAGTTTAAATCCCTGCTCTGGAGCAGGGACTTGAACCCTGAACTTCCCTCCCCCAGGTGAATGCCTGAATCACTAAGCTATTGGCTATTTGGAGGAACACCTGTCTCTGCTCCAGAGCATCAGTCTCCCATAGACCCATGTTTAGGGTGTTCACTGGGGATATTGGGTAAACAGCAGTTACAACCCTCTCTTCCTCCTCCATTTTGTGCCTAAATTCTCTGGTAAATCTGGTCTGACAAATCAAAATGTTTTGTGTTGGAAATGTGAAAATGGTCCATTTAGAAATTTTGGGGGGGAAAGTTGTTTTGACTGAAACCATTTGCCAACATTGACATAAATCCCCAAAATGTTTCAGTTGATCTGAATTGTCATTTGGCATTGGAAAAAACTTTCAATCAAACTTTGTCATCCAGCTCTAGTGTTGACACCATCACTTTAAATGTCTTGCTTAAACTAAACCAATTTAAGATACTTAATCTGATATAAGGGTGTCAACTCCATGGGGCTGCACCAATTTAACTAGAGCGGTCATCGGTGCACAAACTATGTAGACAAGAACTTAAAGTCAGCAATAGGCTAGACAAACAAACCGGGGGGAGTGGAAAGGAAGAGAGATAACAGCACTAAGAACATCTTTTCCCACACATTAGCAGCATGCACAGTTCATAGGTGTAATAAGATAAAACAGACTTACTTAGACATAACATAACTGGTTTTTTCTCCTATCCATTGTGGACATGGGGTGAAATGCTGGCCCCATAGAACTCAAAGGCAAAACTCTCATTGACTTCATCACAGCCAGGATTTCATCCAGGAGCTCTTCTTAAGATGATGAACTTTGAATTTGAATCCGAGAGGGAGGCAAGCTAAGGGGAAATAGTAAAACCTGAAGCAGAAAGGAAGGCTACAGAGAGCATAGGAAGATGTCAGGAATGACACTGGTAAAGAAAGATATGTTTTATTTAGCCTATCTAAGATAATTTACAAGGATGGGTCCAACAGATGAAATAAGCTTTAGTGAAAGCTAAGACTTATGTGAATTCAAAGAATCTAACTTGAATATATCACAGTGCCTTTCCAGTGCTTCATTGGTTTTGTTCCATAACAATTTCTCATGTTTACTTTGGCATCTGTGTGGAAAATGTCAATGAGAGGACTGCTGTTGGAGTTCTCCACTGTATAGCATTTAGCACTTCCAGTACCACAGCAGTATTTTCCAAGAGATTAACATTCAGATACTGAGAGTTCATCTAATGCGTACAAATCTGCATAGAATTTTTTTTTTATTAATTTATAACTTTTCTTTATTTTGTGGGTGACCTACAAACTGAAAACAGCTTGCATACATTTTTCTAAGGAAAAAGAAACAACTCTAAACATTTACATCTTATCTTACTAAGTATATAAAATACATATTGCTGAAAAGATGAAAGTGTCATATTTTTAAACAGTGGCATCTGATTCCCTCTTCCCCACAAAACAAAGCAAACCAGTTTGTCTCTGTACTGTATTAAATCTTTCCCTCCTGTTCCCTCCTAAATAAAGACTTACTGTCTAAAAATGTGGCTAACAAAATTTACATATGCAAAGTGAAGTCACTAGGCTGGGATTTAGGAGATCCCGTTTCAGTCCTGGCCTGTGTCGCAGACTTCCTGTGTGACCTTGAGGAAAACACTTTTGGCTTGATCCTGCGAGTTCTAAGCACTCTGGCCTGATCCAGGAACACACATAAGCAAGTGCTAACTTTTAGGTTGCGAGTAGGTCCAGTGAATGAAACATGCTTAAAGTTAAGGACATGCTGACATCCTTTGCTGGACTGGGACCAGAGTGCTCAGCCTATATATACATATATATATATATATAGGCATGATTAAACCTATATTCTGTGTACCTCAGTTTTCCCATGTGTAAAATTAGGATAATACTCTCCCCCCTGCCCCCCTCCCCCCACCCTTTGTCTTGTTTATTTAGGCCATGTCTACACTATAGACTTATACCGGTATAACTATGTCGCTTGGGTTTGTGAAAAATCCACACTCCTGTGTGATGTAGTTTTTATACTGACCTTACCCTCAGTGTAGACAGCGCTATGTTGGCAGGAGAGCTTCTCCCGTCGACATAGTTAATCCACCTATCCAAGAGGTGGTAGCTATGTCGACAGGAGAAGCTCTCCCATTGGCTAAGGAGTGTCTTCCCTTAAGTGCCACAGCAGCGCAGCTGTGCTAATGCAGTATTTTAAGTGTAGACCTGCTCTTAGACTGTAAACTCTTTGGGGCAGAGACTGTCTTACTCTGTGTATGTACAGTGCCCAGGACAATGGAGCCCTCAGTCTTGATTGGGATCACTAAGTGCAACCATAATGCATATAATATTTTCAAACCCGAATGCCTAAATATGGATTTAGAAATCTAATTTCAGCAGCTAGATATGTGGCCTAGGTTTCAGAGCTGTTGGGTAACCAGAATCCCCATTAAGGCAAAGGAGACAATGGATGCCCTGCATCAGTTCACTTATTTGAGAATCTAAACATGGATTTAGAAGCCCAACTTTAAAGTTTGAAAATTTGCCCTTATGTCCTAAAATATACTGTGATACCTAGCCATTATAACCAATCTTGTACATATGATTATATTACATAGGAATAGGTCCACTATGCTGATTTAGAGGTAAAGATATCTCATTTCTAGACATCACAATCTGCTGTATATAATACAAAACAGTAGACGTCCATGGAGACATTTTAATATATTTATATGACATACATATATGTAGACACACGTTTTTAATGCATGTAGTGTATACAATGTTATTTTATGGCATAAGAGATGTTGCTTAATTCACTGGCACCATACATCAGAGTAAGATTATGCCATGCTATTTTATTATGAATAACGTGCTTACTCCATCATTAAGTGGGTTATTAAAGACATAAACAAGCTTTTATGCCCTGGTTTTCAACAGCTGTTGGTGGTCTACAAAGTGATAATCCTGCTTTCAGCAAATATTCTTAGACTCGAAAAACAAAATAAATACATTTTATAGGCAAGCAGGTTGACTCATGAACGGGCAGATCATAACTTTGCAACATCCCCGTTACCACAGGTCACCACTTTTTATAAGTGACATCCCTTATAAAAAAAGTATGTTTATTGCAGGATGGAAATGAGATGGCTTCTGTATGCATCATTCCTTCCTTTTGCAGCACAGTAACTTCTATACTAAGCAGACAAGACTAGCAAACTAGCATTTATTTCAGTGGTGTGAGACGAGGATAAGTTGAAAAACAAATACCTATTGAAAATACATAAATCACAAAAATAACCTGCACATGATAATAGCTACTTTTTCCTTCCTAATTAATTATGTGGTAAAGACAGTTGAAAATCCTGTAGCATTAGCTTTGAAGCAAATCAGCTGAGTAGGTTTTCTACTTCAAACAAAAGGGGAGTATAGGACAATAAAGGTTATGTGGCCATGTTCCGTCACTGGCTCAATAACTATTAATTTAAGCGGATGTGACCCTTACATGACAAAGTTCCAAAGGTGTACAGGGAGGAGTTTTTATTCTTATAAATAGGACTGATGCCAGGTCAATCAGGCCCCCTCACTTTGGACTTCCTAAAGAAAACAGCTTCAGACAGCTGAGCAAGAGAGTTATGAAGAGTGCTGAGATAGGAAATATCTCAGGTTCCTGATATATTATGATTGGCTTGGGGAACCAGGAAGCTGAGATCCAAAGGTAGTCCTAAAGGGTGATAAACTTTACAGTGCTAATGTACACAACAACATCCTCATACAAGCAGATGTTTAAAAAAATAACTGATGGAAAATTGCATTAGGCCTATGTGGCTCTCATTCTAGGGACTAAAACTAAAAAAGGGGAGAATATGGAACCAATTTTCAAGCCTGAGCAATTGAAAGTCTGTTAAATGATTCTGTTCTTAACCTGAGAAAGAAGACAAGTAACAATTTATACAACAAATTATTTAATTGTGCACCCCATGGACAAATGATATTTCTTCCCTGATAGCTGAATAAACATTATTGTTACACTCGGAAGGTTATAAGGAAATAGCCACTTTAGTGAACTACAAGTACCAGGTCTCCTGCTTCTGTTCATATCAAAAGAAAGGTTTCCAGAATAAAAGGCACATGTATTTTGCAATATAGATAAATATCTTGGGCTATTTAAATATTTCTTTTTAATAAAATTGTGTTTGAACTTTTAACATTAGAGCTGGGCCCAATCCCACAGAGCTGAATATACTCAAATTTTGGGGAAGTTCAGAGATCGAACACAGACCTGGATTTCACAGCTGGCCACTTCTAATAGGTTGGAACCATCCCCTCACATCCGAATGCTCTCATACTCAGGGGAGAAGAAAGGCAGAGCTCCTGGCTCTTGATTTCACAAAGGCAGAACCTCTAGTGGGCTGGATTGACCGCTGTGTTGCTCCAGTGTTACGCAGATTTAACTCCACTGGAGCTACACCCATGCCAAACTGGGGTAATGCAGTGGGAATACAGTAAATGCTTTCAGGGGTTTGTTTTCTTAAACTAGAGGCTTCATAAAAAGTAACAAACCAAACTCCTAGAACATAAGAAACTATCCAAAATGACCTAAATCATTGTATACCGAATTTCAGTTTGGATGAGTTGCGGAATGGTGGCAAGTTAAATATCACAGTATTGGAGCTGCTGAAAATAGATGCTGGGAGAAAAATGACAACGAAATATACATATAGCTAGTTTCAGGATTCCTAGCTGCTGTTGTCCACTCTGCCACACACTTCCTGTGTGACCTTGGGCAAGTCACTTAACCTTTTTCTGCTTCTGTACTGTATTGTACAGTTCAGCACAAGGTTACTGTGCTGAGAACCCATGGCCCTCAAGGGCAGAAAGTCTACTTCAAGGGATGCTGCAGTGGGGCAAATTATCCATAAAAACTGCTCTTCCAGGAGGGCTAGAGCAATTCAGCATTGTTCCCCACCCCATCCTTCTCAACTTGTGCTCAAGCTGGGGAGGATGGGAACAGCCTCCACTGGCAGGGCTCTTATGATGCCCCAACTGCAACTTCAAGCTGTCCTTCACAGAGGCAGCCTTCCCTCTCCAGAGGAGGAATCAGCCCTGGAATGCAACAGCACCTCCCCAGTGGAGGGAGGCACAGATTAAACCTGCCTTTGCAAGTGGGAGTGAATTAAATCCAGGAACACTTAGTTTACAAGGGTATTGGAAGATTTAATGGCTCTATCCTGCAGGGTGCTCAAGCACTCTGGAGTCAATGGCATGCACTTAAAGTTCAGAACAGGTTTAAGTGCTTTGGTGGATCGGGACCCAAGTGCCCTTGTAGCATTGAGCCCTAATTCATTAGTGTTTGCACTGTGCTTTGAGATCTTCAGCGAGGTGCTATAAATTGTAAAGTACACTACCAGCATTCATCAGACATAAGCAAACAGATACCTGTGTATAAACTGAAAGACTTTTATAAAAATGTCTAAAAGAAAATCATCCCAAAATTAACAAAATTATTTACATGACTTTACTTTAATATTAGACTATTAAAAAAGCTGTAATCAATATAACAGAGGGAGAAATGTTACAAAGAATGATTTGCATAGCAAACACATTTCACAGTTGTTTTGGACAAATGCCCTCAATAAATATGTTTAAAGTCATGTAAAACAAGAATATTTTATCACAAGTAACCATGTTTTAATAAACACTTCATCTTTTTGTACTTCATTCTTTCTCATCATAATAATAGAAATATAACACCATATATCACTGTAAAACACATTTCCACATAAATGCTGATAAGCACAAAATATTTTTCATCATTTACATTTTAACTGTAATAATATATGGCAGGATTAAAGCTGCATCCATCATGTGTCTAACTAACCTTGCTGTAATGAATTTTTAAATGTAATGGTTTCTGTCACAAAGTAAAATCATACATAATGTCTTTTGACACAGTATGCTGGCATACGCAAGGTTTTAAAATGTAAATGCAACTTCATTTTTAATTAGATTTATAAACTCAAATCCCTATTTTTTTATAAACCAAGGGTGAAATAAAAAGTAAGTGTGTGTGTGTATGCTACTGAAGTTATTTAAAATACCTTGCTCGCAGGAAATGTGTACATCCAGTGTGTATGAAAAGCAAATCATATACCAGAAACAAAGGATTATCAAAATCATAAGGACTAAAGCTTTTTGGAATGCCTGAAGGGCCTTCTATGGTA
>NW_027130432.1:6760000-6790000 GCF_026122565.2 Emydura macquarii macquarii
GCTCAAGACAATATTATCATAGGCATAATTTGGTTTAAAATTGGAATCACAGACTTATGTTGACCATGCAGCAGGAGACCTGTATGGAGTGAGTGGGATGCTAGTCTTTTTTTAAATTTTTTTGTTACTGTGATTTAACATCATCAATTAAAGCAAGAATATTTCCAATTTGTCATTGAATGCAGATGGGACTTTAGGAGTCAGGCAAAATACATTCAATTAAAGTTACCTTATGGAATATGTTTGCAACCAGATGGCTTGGGTGATAAACACAGCTAGGAGTAAAATATTGGGGAGCCTCCATAGATGAACAAACGATTGAAATACACAGAAGCTAGAAAACACAAATAAACTGAGATTGTCATTTCACATACTGTTGTAACCTTTGAACTGGGAGTCTGAACTTCATCAGCCTTTCATCTGTTGCTGAGAGCTTTTTACCCACTCATATTCTCTGGTTTCAGACAGGAGACAGAGTGGGGCTATTTTACATAAAATACATATGCACAAACACAATGGAGTAAACATTCTTCTACAATGTGTGTGACGATCTTATTTTACTCACCGCTTAATTGTGTCAATTCAGTTTGTTCTGTAAATCTCGGCTCCTTTCTTCATTTCTCACCTCGTGTGTGTGTGTATTAGGATAGGGAATATAACCTGTCCAGCTGTGGTTGGTATGTTTTCTTATGTTTTTGAATTCTGGATTTTTTTTTTTTTTTTAAATCACAACACGAAAACCTCATGGTTTAGGCTCCATGATGTGTGCAGTACTTCCTTTTCCATTTTGGTTGGGAAAATTGTGTGTCTTGATGTCATATCTACAATATGGAATTTTTCATATGAGAAAAACCACAGTTACAGTAGATCGAATTAAAAAAGTGTTAGAAGGGAAATAAACCCTCATGCTCCAGGGTGTACAGCAACCTGTAGCCGATAGGGGTTAGGAATAAACTTCCTCTGTGGGAAAGTTATTCCTTAGTTGTCCACTATGAGGTTTCTTGCATCTTTCTCTGAAGCATCTAGTGCTAGCCATTATCAGAGACAGGATGAGAATTATTACTAGCCTGACCCAGTCTGGCATTACCTATGTTCCTGTGTTTATACCAACAACGCAGCTTTTTTACAGTGATAGCCAAGCTGATTTGTCAATCCATATCTTTTTCCTCCTCCCCTATATAATATAATTCTTAATTAAACACTTCTTTGGCCAGTTTATATTCTCTAATATAAAATAAGATGTCTCCCGCTAGATTCTGGTATTTAGTAGCCTGAAGCTCATTAGTGCATGTGTTCTCTGCCCTGGAGTTTTAAATATTTAACTAGCTAGGATTTCTTCAAGAGGTCTTAACCTTATAATTTGTAATAATTTAGGCATCTCATCTCTAAAGTGTAAGTTATTAAAAATGTTTCTTTCCTTCACCCTGCATTGATTGCTACTTCTTGCAATCAAACTAAGAGCTATTAGGCCAGGAAACTGCAGCTGCCTATTTATTTCATTCAAGTAAAACATAAGTGATGATAATAGATTTCCTAATAGAGATTGATCTTCCACGAAAGCAAAAAAAAAACCCCAAACCCCACAAAGCACACACTGTCAGGGTATGTAAGTATTATGTACTAAGCATGACATGCTTAAAAATCATTCATTTATAGAATGAAATAGGAAGGTCTACAAAAACAAGCGTGTTGACCGATACACATTTGTGCAGAAAAATATTAATTTTGTTGCTAGTAATGGCCTGAGCATAAAATACAACTAAATTTTGTATAAAAATTATCTAAAGACCACCTAATGTGCTTTTGATGCTCCTGAATGTCAAAAATGTCAGCAGTTTCCAGTAATGACTCTCTGACATAAACAGTAAGGCAGAAATATTACAGTTACTGAAGGAGTTGCAAGAGCGAGCATGCATTTTCATGAGAGGTCTCTTTGAATGGCAGCAAGTACTCAAGCAGGCAGCTTTCCCTGCCAGTTAAGCTGGCCAAAGAAAGCTCTCTTCCCCTGAAAGACAATTAAAATGAGTTAAATGAATTAAAAGGGCCCTGCACAGTTAAAACATGGTCATAGGTTAGAAACAGTAGTATCTGGATTTATGAAAATCACACTGCTGCCAAGCCTCAGAAATTGTGTGTAACAAGGGAGCCATTCAATTAGTAACCCAACCAGCTTTTTGTAAAACTGAAGGCAATATACATCATTTTAAATTTCTTTCATCAGCAGTTTATTTCATTTTAGGACTTAAAATATAAAATACCTTCATTTTAATATTGCTTTCTAAAAAAGAGATATTTTTACTTATAAATTGAGATCAGCTGATCAATAAAATGCTCTTCTATTTGTTATGTTTATGGACGGACCAGATGAGGTTAGCTGGGTATGTTTGTCTGTCATGCACATTTTTCTAAAGAACCAAATTATAACAAAGAGACACTAAAGTTTTGTGTACCCTAACTTAAAAAAAAATTTAAAAAAATCAAAAGCATTCTTATTACAGATCCTTTGTGAAATAACGTATTCGCCTGTCCCCAGTTGTTTATGTTCATTGTTTTTTCAGAAGCAAAATATCTGTACTAATCATGTTCAAATATTTAAATATTAATAATGCACTAAAAATCCCAGAAAACGTAGTATACTTTTTTGCCCATTACATTCAGAAAGTCTATCAGAAAGCATTTGTCTCCACACTCTTTATTCACTTTCAAAGGGTTAAACAACCTATTTACTGGGCTGTCAGAAATCTGTATCCCAAATCACGAAAAAGTCTGGCCTAGTTTTGTTCAGCATCGAGACTTGTCTTCTTGGCCTGTTGTTGTTACCATCATGTAATATCCATGACAATCGTGTTGTGCTTTTTAGGGGCTCTGTAGTGCTAAATCTGAGGGGCCATTTTAAGCCAGTAAAGGGCTTTATTTATGTGGATTTGAAAGAGTCTTGTGAAGGGCCTTCCACTCAAAATCCTCTTCAGCAGGTCATCCTGGTTTCAAAAGGATTTAGATGCAGAGGCAGTGATCAGTACTTCTATCACGTTCTAATAGACTGACATGAGCATTTGTGCCTGAAAGACAGGAGGAAAAAAGTGATGCAGATTTGCCCTAAATTGGACTGACGCACAAAGCAGTGAGTGCAATTGACTGACGAGGTAACCCCTCACACCCTTCTTTTACACTTCTAACCAGTGCCGCACAAAGGGAGAGCCGTGGGAAGCTGCATGGGAGCAAAGCATATCCATTTTCATGGACCATATGGAAATTTTGTTTTGTGTACAGAGAAAGTGTCTGATAACAGTGACCTTAACTGCCATATGTGTATGGTGAATAGTAAACAGAGCTAACCACTCAGCTCTCTGACCTTTAGCATATGGACATCTCTACCAAAAGAGTTTTCACAGCACATCCACTTTCACTGCCATCTCACTGGTAACCCAGGGGATTTCACAAGATTTGTTAATGAATTGCTCTATTGACTTATATCTGAGCTTGCCTCATTAGAGTAGAAGAACAAAATTTTTATCTATGTTTTCGTGAAGGGGACCAGCGTGCCCCTCCTTTGTTAAGATGTGGGTAATCTGTAGGGCTGTCATCTGTTTTGAACTAATTTATTGTGTCAGTTTAAAAAGGCTCTTCAGTGTTCATTGATGCTCAAGCTCCAGTCCAAGCCTCTTTAAATCAATTTTTTTTTTTCCTTGTGAGTGGAATGTTTTTTAGGCCCCTGCTTGGTTTACAAATAGCTGAACATGATGTAACCCTGGTGCTGGCCAGATTTAGAGTGCCAAATACAAGCAAACTCAGTGAGCCTCCATAGCACCACCTGTCATGAAATGGTTTTCAAAGCAGCGACAAGCCTTGTACAACCTTGTACCATTCACCTTCCCCACCCACCATCACTCAAACAACAGTTCTTCATAAACGAGCTTATTTGTATCCGGAGGGAAGTACTACAGAAATTGGGGATGTGCATAGATCAGAAACATTCATATTTCTAGCCTGGTGCAGTTAATAATGGACCATTGCTTTAGGATTTCCCACATTTGAAATACAGAACGGTCTGTGATTGTAAAGAAACGGTAGCCATCAATTAACATGTTATTAAGAGGACACCAATAAAGAGCGCATTATGTCTAATGATCAGTGTGGAATCTGAGGGAATTAGTAAAGCGTGATTCAATAATATGTGAACTATAAAGATAAGTCTCTAAAGATTGGATCTGGCTTTTTGGGTTCTAGTCTCAAAGAAATAAATGAACAATGCAGTGAAATTCTTTCTACCACTACTTTGTATCCTTGTTAGAGTATTTAGCACAGTGCACGGCACGACAGGGAAGGGGCATTTGGCTAAAGGCATCAGAGAAAACCCCTAAACTTACAAAAGATGCTATGGGATCTTTACTACAAAGACAGAGCAGACAGGACTGAGGGTTTTTGGGGTTTTTTTGTTTTTTAAGTTCTTGTCCAAAAGATCCCCCACATATGTAGTCAACTGCAAACCACAAGACCTACATACGATCAACAAACCAGAATATCTGGGGATGATCTGAATGTCATTGATATTACAATTTATAAACTGTTTTTTTCCCCCTAAAAGCTCTCTGCATTTAGAAACCCTGAGAGCATCACACGTAATCTTTCTTACTACCCCTGTCCTTTTATCAGAACTAAAAGGAACTCAAAGGAACTGTAAAAACTGCCTGGGATCCTGGCATATTCCACTGCTGCCACAGGGAGTTATGTATGGAAATTCCTGCTGCCAATATTAAGGAATGAAAGGTTTTAAATGTTGTTATTTTTTTGTAATGAGAAGAGAATGACAAATATGAATATCAGAACCGTGTGTGTCCATGCGTGGGAGAGAATGATTGAAATTATTCTAACTTCAACCCTCCGTATGTAGCAAAACACACAATACTAAGAGAAAAAACATGTTTTTACTAAATAGGGCCCAAATTCTGCAGTCCTTACTGAAGGAAAATTCCCTTTAACTTCCAGTGGGAAATGTTCTGGAATATGGACTGCATCATTCAGCTCTAGGTATTTTTTTTATACTGCTAGCCAAAGTTAGAGATACGTTGGGACAGAATTTTCTACTAATTCAAGCACTCTGTCAATGATTTATCCCATGTCACCTCACATTTTACATGTTGATCTATTTTTATATTAAAAAACTGATCAGTTTATGTAATTCTAAAGTTTTATTTTAAGTTGCTCATGCACTACATGTGATCATAGAATGCGTTGCAATGCTGGCTTGTTCCAGACGCAGTAATATGGTGAGGAGGACTAAAGAGTGTAAAATGTAAATAAGGTGAAAATATCAGAGTCTGCTGGACTGATATTCTCTGCAGATTTCTCACTCTGAGTTACCATTGAGTCATTTGGCTCAACTTGAGTCAAGTCTGCTATATATTGCTCCTATATTGCCACTAAGAAGCCAATAGTTATTCAACTACATATAGTATCCCAAGACATCACAGTTATTTCCTATGCTTAGAATATGAAATAACTGTGGTATCTCATCTACCAGAGAGAGAACTGTGGGTAAATGCTGATTTTTGGAACATAATTATGTTTTTAATGGCAAATGTTGAGATATGAAAAGGAATACCGAAGTATACAGGGACCTGCAAATACTGCTCTTCTAGATCAGTTTTTCTGTTTACTGGGGCTCAGTTTTCTAATGATTGCCCTAAATAGGTTGTACAAACCCTGCATTTGAATGTTCCAATGGATATCTGGGTGCCCAAATACCCATTTTAACTATGTGAGTGACAATCTGAGAACATAGTTTAGCTGTCATAAATACATAAAAATAAAATAGAAGTGAAATGTGAACAAAATTCTTATTTTCCCCCTAACTCCAGGAGCTCATGAATCTTGTTATATCTAGCAATTTGTTCAGCTTTGATTATTTATATTCATCTAGTCTAGGAAATTATTGCTCTAGTCTAAATCTAAAAAGTAAGTGAAAATAATTACCAATTGTTTGAGTGTGCAAAAGATACAGTACTACCAGTACTGATGTTTGAAAGGACAGTACAAGGAATATCTTGCTGGAATGTTGCTGATTACAAAGTAGCTAAATTTAAACCAAAGCTTTAAGAAATGAATCCAATGACTGTGTTCATTCTGGCAATATTACCACATTACTTTTCTTCTCTTTTAATTGCCATATACCACCACACGCTATTTATTGCGTTTGCAGCCCAAAGGCAGATCTTAAAAAAATGTCCAGTTCATATCTAGAGACTAGGGTTCAAATTTGATTCTGGTCACAAGTGGAAATGGACGTGTGGTGTCGTCATATTCTCCATTTATTCACAGCACAAAACCACCAGGCATTTGGACACAATAAGTATTCTCCTATTCTCGGGCCTAGAAGTTCAGGGCTATTGCTGCTTAAGACTGAAAGGCTGGCAAAGCTGTGTGGAAAAGCTTGTACAGTAGCTGCACACAGCATGCTTGATTCAAACCTGTCGTATTAGTTCCTCACGCTCATGAGCATGAAAATAACAATGTAACATAAGAAAGGACATAAAAAAAACTAGGGCAGAGGGGAATGGCCATGAGATCTAAAACATCCTTGCCCTTTTACCTACCTTTATTCACAAACCTAGAAAAAGTAGTGGTAAACCTGGATTATTACCGACTTTTCCTCTTAAAAAAAAAAATGGTGACACGTGTTGTCCTGTTACTTTCCACACAGTGGAAATTCATGCCTCCTATTGCCTTTCCTCAAAAACATCAGGCACAGCGCAGCTTGAAAAGGAGGGTGGGGTTAGAAAAAGGTGTGTTGTGCGTCAATGGGCAAAATATATAGTAATTAAAAATTACAGATTTGACAATAGGATGTATATATAAAGTACGTGGGGCAATCTGGCACACACACACTAGCTACAAGAAACGTTGCTGCAATAATTATATGAAACTAAATTACCATATGAAGTGGGGGAGGTCTAGGTTGGATATTAGGAAAAAAAATGTTCACTAGGAGGGTGGTGAAGCACTGGAATGGGTTACCTAAGGAGGTGGTGGAATTTCCAGCCTTAGAGGATTTTAAGGCCCGGCTTGACAAAGCCCTGGCTGGGATGATTTAGTTGGGGTTGGTCCTGCTTTTAGCAGGGGGTTGGACTACATGACCTCCTGAGGTCTCTTCCAACCCTAATAGTCTATGATTCTATGATATGCAGTGTGTTCTATTTTAGCATCACATGGTATATATACACATACACACTCACAGATTGCAAGAAGGGAGACAACACTATTAAGTTGGTATCAAAATTCTGTCACATAGAAGCTTTCTGACCATCTATTGTGGAATACAATAACAATTCTGTAATGTTCTCTTTAATTAACGGATGAAGTATATAGTCAGCCGGAGAACGACAATTCCATTTTGTGACAACTTTCAAGATTTGAAAAAAATTGGTTCCACATGGGAATGAAAACAAAACTTTCTGAACATTTTTGTGAAATGGAATTGTGTCAAAATATTTGATTTTGGATTGAAAAAGTCAGGTCTTTAACTCCTCTCTCTCTCATGTCCACTTTGGACCTCAGAAATCTTATTGTCAAAAATGTCTTCAAAATCTGTTCCAGCAAAATGTTTTTGCTTTGATATGATTTTTTCCCAAAAAATTATTCTGACCAGCCCTAGTGGTGAACAAAGCTAGCAAGCAGGGAAAAAGAGGGAGTTGAAAACAAAACATGTTAGTCAATCTTGTCCTTACAAGAGAAATTGAAGAATCCAATGAAAAACAGAACTACATATTTTCTCATTCCATCTTGACCCTTACAAAGTACCTTCCGTATGGTAAAAGCTATAACCTTTGTGACTGCAAGGATGCAGCATACTAATTTTGCCTGCTTTGTTCCATGCTGCTATTTCCATAAGAAATAACTGCAAGTTTAAATTGTGACAACTTGTATTGGCTCGTGGGAACGCAAACATCTTATCTTCTGATAACATGATGAGATAACACACATCACCACTGTAGCAAGCATGAGGACGCTTGTCTTCACTTATTTTATGTCTACTCTATCACATTCCTATCCACACTTTCCTATCTTTTCTTTCAACACACTCCACACATTCTTTCACCGAAGCACAGACCTTGCTTTCTGAATAAGAAATGGGCCCTGCAGTTACAGCAGAGTTGTGTCTTTGCCACAAGCAAGCAAAAGTCAAAGGACAATCAGGTTACTCCTCTTGAAGGTCATTATTTCATGTCCCACCAGAGCAGTGCCTTTTTTTCCCCTTTACAAACACAATTGGGATGTTGGCCTTTAGACAATCTTTCCTTCCTTAAGTTAGAAAGGGTGTTACGCCATTGTCAGAGCAATCTGGAAACTGCCCAGAAAAAGAGGCTGTAATATATTACTCCTAGTTTGTTGGCCATTGTTCTACTGATAAGAAGTTATTAATTGTGTTGTAACCACAATCATATACTGTGTATCTAACATTTCTGTTTATCCAATCTCATATATAAAAATTGCTTTATCTTTATTTTTTAAAGCTGGTTGAAAAATTGTAATGAAAACTTTCTTTTTACAAAAATTAAACAAAAAAGGTTTTTCACCAAAATGAAAATTTTCACAGACGTTTTCATTTCAATTTTTTTTTGTTTGTTTCTGATGAAAAATTGAAAGCCAAAACATTTTTGGCAATGGAAACATTTTGGTTCTCAGCTTTCTGGTCCTTCCTTCCATTTTTTTTTTTTTTAACTTGGAAGTGGAAAAACGGGGCAAAGGAAGGGAAATGGGGAGAAAAAGCAACACTAAACATGTTTTCATTTTCAAAAATGGATTTTTTGATTCATTTAATTGAAAAACTTAAAAAAAAAATTCTATGAAAAAGTTTGAACAAACCAAAACATTTAATTTCATGTGAATTTTATATGAGAAAACACTAAGTATTTTTTTTACCAGACCTAATATTTTTATTCTATATTTATGTATTTATTTTAAAAAATAATGGACCAAATTCAGTCCTTATCAAGTTGAATTTGGCCCAGTGTCTGCCTGGCAACTATACAGTTCTCATGAAATTTGCAAAAACCTCCAGTGTGTATCATATTCTCATATTTGCGAAAGATAAGCAATTGATATTACCTGTTAGGTTCCAAGGATGAAAAGGTGTAAACTTCCCTTGTGCTTGTGTCTGAAGATGAAGAGGTTGCCAAATAACTGTCTCCTTCTCTACCTTAGATTTTTTTTTTTTTTGTTTCCCCTCCCACAGTTGAATTGTTTGAGCTACAACACTCTCTGATGACAAAGAATCCAATCCAATACTCAGTGGAATCGCTGGGTATCTTTCCATGGACTAAGGTGCGAGTTGAACATGGTTTAGATATCTCAGCTAGAGCCCTATGCTTCTCTGCTTTGCTGCTGATTCTGTCTTCTCCATATTATCTATTGACTCTTGACTTTGTTGTATGGGTACATAGCTCACACTTCTGAGGATTATATCACTACTCTTATGGTCTAGAAATATTGTATTGCTGTGGAGAAGTCAACAAAATACTATTTATCACTGGTACTGTGGCTTCTATATAATGTTTTACTTACATACTTAGAAGTTCATCTCAGGAGGCAAGAAACATGATTTGTTACTTAACAGGCGCCAGTGTAGATGAAAACCATCCAATATGGGATATACATTTAAGCTGGCAGAAAAATACTTATTTGAATTCAGAAATAGGTAATTTTTCAGTTAAACCTCTACCAGATGTGGTATCATGTTAAGTGCCAAATTCCTGAAAAAGTAACCCGCAAAGTCTAATGGCAGTCATCGGAGGGGACATGCCTCTATATATCTCTGGATTTGGAGGCTGTTTTGCATCCCTTGGGAGAGGCACAAAAGTTTGGGGTATTTTATAAGTAATTGAATATAGTTAATAGCTTTCCCAACACAAATTGCACTGTCACTTGACTGACTATGGTTAAAAAAAGTGTTTTTCTTGCACACCATGTGTAAAAGTTCAGTCACTTAAATTCCCAAGGCTAGTGTTTCTGGACTGAGAATATTCTATTAAGTTTTATTTATTTAGGCACGTCACAAGCACCTGTTTTAATCTCTAGACATATGTAATGTACTGAAGGCACATATACAAATGTTCACATAATCCAATGTCTGCTAATGGCCTATTCCTAGCCTCCAAAACAAAAACCATAATCCTTTTTGTTTAAAACACCTTAGCCCTTTCAACCTGCTGCCTTAAAAAAAGCCTGGAAAAGCAGAAATAGCTTTGATAATTTCCCTCATGGTCAAATGATGTCAGAGCAGGGGGAGGGATCAAGTGTCAGATTTGAGGGCAGTATATTGAGAATTGCCTGACCACTCCCCACCAAACACACCATAAAGTCAAGAACACCAGCAGATCTCAGCTGCTTGGATATAACAGAAGAAGAGAGGGGAACTCAAAGGTAAACCTTATAGAGTTTTAGAGAGAAAACAACACTTTTGATTGCCCCCGGATATGCATTGGAAGGCAGTGCAGATTGAGGAGCATAGACATAGTATGCTTCCAGAGTGGCCAAGTGAACAAGGAACTGCATTCTGTTTTGTCATGAAGTACCCAAAAGATTTCAGAAGAAGCCCCAAGCACTGTGCATAGCAATAATCCAATCTGGATGTTGCAAACATGTGGATAACTATAGTGAATTCCACATATGAAAAAAGGTTGCTGCCTATTTGCCAAGAGCAGACGGGGAAGAGCAATTCTTGCCACTGCCACTATCAAGATATCTTGTAAGACTTCGAAGTTGGAAGCTTGAGTAACAAAAGAGAGATATAGCTTCCTCAACACGGGGGTAGGGAGAGAGGGCTATTAACTCTGCCACTTTCCTCAGTTGCTTCCACCAACACCTCACTCAGGCTGAGCCTTAGTTAGCTCTCATTCAAGTCCCAATCTCAGCATGACTATGGGGAAAGCCTGTCAACTGCACTGTCCATGCCCAATGTCACACAAACCTAACACATGCTGAAAGCTCTGCAGGTCATTAAAAAAATATCTGACCTAATGGCCTCACAAACATGGTCAGCAGGAGAGGTGACAAAAAAGAATCTTGCAGTGCATGAGAGAGCAATCAGGGAAAACGAACAATTGCCAGTTCTACTCACAAAGAGAAAATAGTAGGCCATTCAAGAGCAAATCCATCTATCTCTTCCAGGGCTCAATAGTGTGTCAGAGAATGGAAAATGGTATCTAAGTATTGTGTAAATATGAATCAGCCCGGATATTTGAACTTTGTTCATTTGCAGGTGATCTGTCAATATGACCCATCACTTACCACAACCGGGCCAAATTAGCCAAATTAACCAAGGAGTTGAGGAACTCTGAAGGTTCCAGCTGTTGCCAGGGATGTGTTTGCCACAACCTTCTCAATAATGCCAAAAAAGGGAGACTAGAGACAAGGCAATAATTAACAAATTTCTCAGGATCAAGAGATGGTTTCGTGAGCTATGGGCTAACAATTTATTTGACAGATGATGGTGTTGTCAGTGTTGGCTGCGTGTGTATGCCCCCTGTGTAGGTGCTGTCCCAGCTCTGCGCAGGTAACCAAGATGGCACTCATGATCGAATGAATCGACATGACCATGGATTCGCTGAGCAATGAAGGCACCCGGCCAGGTTTATTGCAGTTGAAGCACTTCAAATACGAGTGCTTCGTTACAATGGACCGGCACAATTAACGGTGGGATTCTCTGTTCTCCCCTAGGCCAGACAACGTCATGCCCTCTGAGACTCCCTTTTATACACTGTTATAGACAAGTTTAGTTCTGCCCCTTTGACACAGGTAGTTACCACCCTCTTGATGTAGTCTGATACCACCCCTTACCTTGCATTGGATGGTTCAGGCAAAACATCTCTATTTGTCACATTAAAAGACATTTCTATTCATTAAAATGTCATTTCTGGGGATCAGGTGGCCCTTGTTGTCTCTTTGGTCCTAGTACCTTCTGTCTCTGCTATATATTTTTAGACTTTAGTAATGTTTTGGAAATATATGTGTTTGCAGTATCAGCTTTCTTTTTGCCAGTTTTTGTGAGGTCGTAAGTTCACAGCCCGACTCCTGCTAGCTTGGCTTTATAACAGACTATAAAAGTCTTTTAGCTTAAGCCTTATGCCTTGGCCTGTTATGTTAGGCTTCCGGCCTCATGTTCTCATTTCTACTACAGTTGGTACCTTCTCTATTCAAAAGGAGATGCAGAAAACCTCCTCCAATCATGAGACTACTGTGTCTCTGCTGAATTTCACCAGGCAAGGAGGATCCAATAGACTAATAGCTATTTATAGCTAATAGGCGGACGCTTCCCAAGCACTCCTGAAACCCTAACGAGAGAACCAGAATGAAATTCAAGCAGAGAAGACTGTACCTTTGTCCTTCATTTTACATTCTTCTGCTGCGACACAGGCTGGTAGTCTGACCTAAATCCAGAGTTCGTTTCAGCCAGCACAATGTGGTAACAGCACCTGTTATGAGCTGCCTTCTTGTTCTCCAAAGGAAGGATTTAGTTGCTAAATTGGCCTTGAAAACATGAACCAGGTGTAACTGATGGGGTAACATCTGTGTGCATTTGCAGAACCTGAGACGTGAGACAACAGCTCTGAAAGGTGTGATTGGCCCCATTCATCTCAAAGAGTGCTAATTCAGATGACAACGATAATACTTTAAATGTCAACATTGTTAACTCACTGCTCCTCAAAGCATGGAAGAAAGGAGAAGGATGATGAGATTATAAAATCGGCAAAATCTATTGTGAATGTCCAGCTCATTTTGAAATCACCAGTGAATGGGCTTGGGAGATACCACTTTTTTCCACTCCCACCCACCCCCATCTAGCAGAAACCAAGCCCTAGAAGTCTAGAAGAACCTAGTAGGGCATCTGTGCCCTTCAAGGGAGAACCAAGTGTAAGAAGCCCAATCAGGCATAGAAAGCCCTACTGCACGGAAGTCAAGATACCCAACATAGTCCTTAAATGTATTCAGAGGGAGGCCCAAGCATGCATGATCATATTTTGAACATCTGCACAATCTATTGCGAAGGATTTAATTCATGAGTGAAGCCTGAAAAAGTACCACTACATCAACACCCCTTTCCAACCCTCCTGCCAGCAATATGAACAATCCGCTCTCCAAAGAAGACTGAAAATTATTCCCAGTGTAAAACATTCAATTCTGCAGCTGAATGGAAACGAAGTGGTTTTACCAGGTCGTTCACCATCTGGTATAATTCTGCTGAACATGAAGTTACCTAGGCCATCATGGAGGTAAAAAAAAAAAAACCCCTTCTTTTCCTCCCATGCAGCTATGGATCAACCCTCAGAATTCTTCACTGTAGTCCATCTGATTGAGGCAGTGACTTCTGCCACAGGAACTCCTGTGGTCTTGCTTCTTTTTCATGCAGGCCATCATCATCCTGTGGTGACTGGTGAGGATAATGCAGGTGAAAAGAGTATTAGTGGTTACTGTCTCAATGGTTAAGAATAGAGAATAGCATATAGACAAAGCATTTTAATAGTATCTCCTTCAGAGCCACATGCAATTGTGTGGTTCCATTAGTCTCTGAGGCCATTCTTCCCTCTTTCTCCCCTTTAAAGGAAAATATCCTCACATCCAAACAAGCATGTCCCATTCTTCTTTTATTATTAGTGAACTAAATGGCCATAATCAATTAGTCCAGTTTACAGTCCAACTCCTCTTGCAAAGTGGCTTAAGTCCACAATGAGAGCCAACTCTTGCCGTTCTACTCTTTATTTACACAGGCAAATCTTTCACTGATTCCAGTGGGGGATTTACATGAGCAAAGTGAGGACTGCAGACTATAGTTCTGAACAGCAGAGGTGGGATTGTGGCTGGCCCTTGTGTAAGGGGCTGTTTTCTTATTTTCTGTGCTCTGTACCAAAGCCAGACCTCTGCTCTGGGGTGCTGATCCCTTCTAGCACTCTTGGGTATGCAAATCACCCAAGGTGAAGAGATGGAGCCATAGCCTAGCCTCTCCCCTCTCACATTGACCTACACAGCTGGCCAGACAAACAGGATGGGCTACCCCTTTGAAAGGAATGTTGTAGCATACGTATTCCCATTGTATGTTTGGGAGCTTGGAGAGGGGCTGTGCCTTACAAGCTTCCCTTGGGTGATACTGGCTGTCTCACCTCTAGCACTGACCCAATGGCTATATGCCACAGTCTGGCCATTTACAGAATTAATACAGTATTGCAGTACACTTTTCGTTTTTTCAAGAGCTTTTGCTGTAATGCTAATCAATAAGGCAAGGTAATCTCACTGATGAGTACAATGCTGAGTATTAGGCAAGATTAACCTCACATCTAGGAGAAAGATTTTAAAAAATGCTAAACTTCACAAAGAGTGCACTGTGTGAGAGGAGACAGAACAGAGATTATCAACTGAAACAAATGTAAATTGCTTATCCAAAACTGGGTGAGAGAGAGCCTATTTTATTTTGGCTACAGACTATAATATTAAGCAGAAAGAGCTAATTAAAAAAAAGTATTCTAAACAGTCAATACATAAAAGTATACAAATCCATAAAATACAATTTTCTTATTTAATGTTTCAACTGTCTGAAAAGATACTTTTCTTGTACAAAAGATATAACTATAAATCTTCTGATTTTATTGGCTGCAGATTACACTAATTATCATAAAAAATTACTGCCACTAATAAAAATTCTATTATAAGTTACTTATAGTAATCTCTAGGGTACTATACTTAGGCTAGAAAAGATTATAATTACATTACATTACAGAGAGAATTTGTTTCCTGAAGCAGCTTTAACACTGTCTGTTTCTTTTAACACTTTAAAGTTGCCTTTTTTCCCCTTTACCCTTTCAGGTCAAATGTTGCCTGTTTTCTTCATTGAGCAGGATGTGGTTTTATCCCAGAATAATGATCCATCTCTGTTGAAAGTGACGCAAATGAAGTTTTAAAATCACAAATATCTGGGTGGGTTTCACCTCCCGAGAGGGTTAGTGTCTCTCAATGGAAGGATGCATGAAAGGGAAGACCTAACACTCTCCACCCAAAGGGAAACATGCTCTGTATAAAATTGCTGGAAGCTGGTGGGTGTTCACACAAAATACAATGTTCGGATTTTATTTGACAAGACAACAATTGTTATTTTTCCCTTTAGATACTTTGCATTTTCCCATCTGTGAGGTTGATGACTCTTAAATGACCTTAAATAATATTGCTGCTTACAGGCAAATGTGAAACTCTGTGCGCTACCTGCTTGGACTGAACATCAAATTAAACAGCTCTGCTTTGATAGCTGACAGCATAGTAAATAACCTCAAAGTCCAACTAATTAAAATAAAATTGGAACAGTTGCCATTTCTTTTAGAAAGGGTTTCAATGCTTCAATAGCAGGGCTAATCAACATCTTAATTAACAGTCATATAAAATGAAATAGCCCATCTGAGTTTCTTTAAAATAGACAACTTATTTATGCAAAGACTTGTGGCATATTAATTGCGAACACTAAGAAAAAAATACGCCTTTGAGCTTTACAGCTGCTTTTGCAGCAAAGGATTGGAGAGCTAAATTGTGGAAGAATCATATTACAGTAGTTAATTTTATTACACACTTAAATTAGAAGCACAAGTGAGGTTAGCAAAGTTTTGTTGTTTAAAAAAAAATAAATAAAAATCAAATTCATTGCTAAGAGTAGCACCGTGATGTTTCCACTCTATTTCACATTAAATGCTATGGACTAGATCCTGCAAGGTGCTGAGGGAACTGATTCTGCGCCAGCAAGATGTTTAGTCACAGGAGTTGATTTCAGTGGGACTACTCACATGAATAGAATTAAGCATGTGCTTTGCTAGATCAGGACCAGGATGCTCAGCACCTTGCAGGGTTGATCCCTTATCCCCCAGTCCTGTAAACACTTACAAACACAAATGTACACTCTCATGTAAGCGTAGTCAGTGGGATTACTTACAGAAGTGTCTGCAAGATTGGGCCCTAATTTGCTTTTTTTGCTCCAATTAATCTATCTATGTTCAGAACTTTAAATACTTTATGAACATGTGGGGCTGGGAGTGGGGGAGGTGATGAGGGAAGGCAGAGAGGAATTACATTTCCTTCCCTAATTACTTTACTTTTGTTGACATCTTGGAATAACTTTTTACTTTCAGAGAAGAACAGTTGATTTACACTACAGAAACAGCCCAGCAAGCATGAGAAAATTATTTGCCTTTCCTCCTGCCAGGCATCCATTTCCTTTTCACTGTTGCTAACAATGTGCGAACTATTTATGCATTTGTCAAAGGATCACAACATAAGAAAACTATATTTAAATAACTTCAATACAAAGTAAAAATACAGTGTAATTATGACTTAAATAGACTCCAAATCATAACAATATTTGTACAGCCTGCCTAGCAAGAATGCTAGTAGATGGTAGGAGCGCAGAATAATCTTAAAGGGTCAGCAGCATCAATACATTTGTACTAGAATTTAATTTTCTTTTTTTTTAAAATAGCTTTTATTTTAAGATCTTGAAATATGCACAAATTTCTCTTATTCACTGACTAAACATTGATTTTGCTGTATTTTGAAGGGAGCTGAACATAAGGGCGGCTGTTTTTGTAGCAAAAGATTGAGGTCACTGAAAGTTGCCCAGTGATGAGAGTTTTGCTCGCTAATGGTGAAATGAATTGGTTTGCTCATTTTACTCACTAAAGGAGAAGGTTTTTACATCACCAGTCACCATAGGTGGCACTAAGTGGAATCCTTGCTGGCCGTCTCAGCACACAAAATCACGGTGCAGTTGCATATCTAACCTGTCTGAAAATCTGGCCCTTTAAAGGCCAGGGGACTCTCTATATCAGGCTGTAACCTTTAGTAGATTAATTTATGGGCTTGCAATCCTTGACAGTGTCCTTAAGATTCACTGCACTAAAGGAGGACAGCTGAATAAATAAGCTCTCATACATTTAACTGCCCTACCCATCTACAAGGGCCATATATCATCTTAGATCAAATTCTCCTTCCATCCTACACGTAGCTAGTAATAGCTCACTTTACTTATTTAAATGTATTTATATCAGACATTCTGAATAACAACACTCAATCAGTTGAAGGCAGGTACCCATGATGCAGAGCTTTGTGGTAAGAGAGAGGGGAAAAAACATACCTGATACCAAGTGCACATGCGCTATGCTGCCTGGGTCACTAGCAAATAGTCCTTGGATCACTGAGGCTATGAGCAGGTGGAGACAGTGAGCTCAGCAGGCAGAGCCAATGTAAACAGCAGCACCATCAACCAAACATAATCCCACCCAGAAACTGTTTTAAAACAAACAAAAATAATCCATATAACTAAACACAAGAAAAAAATTTGGAGCTAACATGATTTTGGTAAACCACCATTCTGTTTCCTCTGCTTCCATGTTATATCCCTTTCCCCCTTCCTGTGTTTGTCTTTTCTATTTAAACTGTAAGCTATTCGGGTCAGGGACCATCTATTTTTACTCAAAGTTTGTAAAGCATCGAATGGAGTCCTGGGGCTTCTAGGTTCTAGTAATCTATAGACAAATAATAACAACACTAAAGTAACCCTGATGAGCAATAAGTGTAATGGAAGTCACAATAGCTTTGGAAGCAACACAACTACAAAAACACTGTGTACAGTAGTTTTGTTGGAAGCCTAAAACTCAGAGGAAGAATGAATACATCTCAGATCACTCCACATTAGTATTCAGACAAGCTAGGCTCTCTCTTTTCTTGGCACAAATACCAAGTTTCTTGAGTATTTTGGGTGGTTTAAGCAAAATCTAGAAGACTGAGAGGCAGGAGCAATTCTATGTTCTACTAAAGCTTCCCCCAAAACATTAAGACTCACTCATTCCCCTTATAGGGCAACGTGTGTTTTTCATTTCATGCATGTGTCAATATACTTTAAAGTGCCCTATTTCTAGAGGCAAAATTTGTGCCCAGGCAAGCCCAGTCTGATTAAGTATGTACAGCGTATATAAAAGTTTGCAGTTGTGGTTGGGTAATGCTATGAAGGTTGCATAGTGAAATGGTATATGTCTCTGTAGGACCACAGAGAGGTAGCTAATGAAACATACATAGATAATTCAAAACACTGTCCGTCTTTTAGTGGATCAGATATCCAGTAAAAATGTTTGTTTGCTTTGGGCTTGACACAAAACCACCGCATATAGGATTCTTCATACATTCAAATTTAGTGATCTGGGATAAACAGTCTAATATAACTGTCAAAAAGAAAAGATTTCTAGGCCATGCAGGAATTATATACTCCTAGGTATGAGAAGAAAATGGTCTGAAATTTCAGCCATGCAAACTCCAGCTGATATTAGGAGGAATAATTCCTAAGTCCCTTTAACTCTTTCAGGTTCAGGGAAATATATAGTATGATATTTACCAAAGATGAAAACTCATCACAGTATTTCACAAATGCTACATAAGATTTTATGCTGTCATTTCTTCACACAATACACAGTAATTCTTGTAAAGCTGAAGAACTGTCCCAAATGCAGAAAAATGTAGCATACCCATGTTTAAACATAAACACATATTCTGCCTGAAAATAATATTTTCTACCCCTTAAATACTGTGCATTGTATTTCTAGAATTTAAAATGAAAAAGGCTGTGAACTCATTTGTCCAAATTCTAACCCTCCACAACTTTCCTTGGAAGTTAGAGGAATAAGATGTCAAGATTTGCAGGAGTTGCTCTTCTCAAGAGCAGCATCTAGCTCCCTAGTGAGCTTCACATGCACGCGTATTGGGAGTTGTTTCAGAGACTGTCTTGGAGTGCAGCTACTAATGTGGTGTTTGGGCTTTTGTATGACTCAGCTTGGGTTTGAATGCAATTTTACCTAAGAACAAGAAGGAACTAGATAAATCTTTCATGATACAAACGAGGAACTTGGCTACCCCATTTGTTGCTGCCCGAGGGATAAAGTGCCCCTGCCCAATTTGAGCAAGAGAGTCTTTTATTAAAATGATTCTCTTAAAATCTTGGTAATTTGAGGAAAGAGGGTCTGGGGCTATCAGTTTTGCAGAGGCTAAGCCCCGCCCAGCCATGCTCCTAACAACAACAAATACATTAGCCTTTAAAAAGTGGAATGTTTTCAAAAGGCCCCTTTTTCCATATTGCCCATTAACTGGAAACTCCATTTTCATACGTTTCTTAGTGACACAGGAATAATGTCCCTTAACTACCCACTGTACAGAAAGAACACATTTTTACTCCCCAGGCATGAGACACGTCCTTTAGAACAACTGTCCTAATGTGTAATTTGGGTTTAATTCAAGTGTTGCACTCTTCAGCTTGGTTAGGATCCAACCAATTCTTGTCTTTAATGGCCAAACCAAAGATCTTGAATTTTGTTTACCATGTAACCTGTCACTGTGATAAAAACCCAAAGCCTTTTCCAACTTTCAAGAAGAGGAGACAAGACTTGTTTGTTTTTTTCTGGCATTTATTTCTGCTTTGCAAAACCTATTCAAACGCAGGCAGTTAATGCTAAGCATTTGAAGTAGGTGTTAAATTGAGATTATGGTAAACAGCAGATTTGTTTGATCAGAGAAGAAATTATTTCACCAAGACACAAGAGAATTAAGGAGAGTTACATGTCACTTACTGTATGCATTGACCAGCAAGCAAATGAGGAGTTCCTGGTTCTAGACAGCTGCTCCATGGAATATAGTATAAACCTAACATAAAGGAAAATGAAAGATATGGTTCAAAACAGAAAATATTAATTGCAGAGTCTCTTTGTCCAAAACAGTAATGAACATGTAAACACAAGATCAGCTCTTTCTTAGCAGGTTCACTTTTCTATTTATATGCTACCTTAATGTTTCTAAGAGCAGCAAAGTTTAAAACTTTTCTTTCACACCTAGTTTCAGTTATTGTGACATCTTGCTTCCGTCAAGGGTAAAATTAACTTTCCGTTTAACATATACCTGCCATTGTGGAGATCAATGTTTGCAACATCCGTTTTTTGGTTGGCAACAAGTTATGAGCACTCACAAAATGTATAAGGACTACTACTATATTGTGAAGAAACAGCAAGCAGTTGCTCTTTGCTGCACTATACAGTAACTGTGTAAGGTTTTATTTGGAAACGCTAATTAGGTAGTAATTATGGCTTTTGCAGATTATTTTGTAGTTATACTTAGTAGACACAAAAGTAATTACTAAGGATCATATCCTCCCTTCCCACATAAAAATGCATGCAAGGGTGGGACTTACCTTGAAATAGCTTATGTTTTCTTGAGGTGCTACCAGCAATGTGCAACTGGCAGGGCATGTGGCCTGCCAAGATACCTACAGATCAATGATCCACAGGAAATATAGGTCCAAATCCTGTACATATATGATCACAAACACACAGATCTCTACAATCGTCCTTCCCCCAAAGCACTGGACACATGACTGTGGTTTGCTACCACTGACTACCCTGTTGGCTGTGTCCATCCACCCCACTACAGGCTTTCACATGATATGCATAGGAAATATATGCAACACTGACTGTCATCTCATTACCTAGTATACTATGTGACTAGTGAAGTGTCACGTGGTTGAACACTAAAAAACATATTGCTTGCTTTCAATATCAGTGACCTAGAGGGAAGAATATGGAAGTGAAGAAATTTGGAGTGATAAATGGGAGTTAGAGTTGGAGGAAACAGCTTAATACAGTGAAAGAGTGTGCTAAAAATTCAGAATGAAAAAGGTGGTATTATTCAATTCAGATATGAAATGCTTGGGTTAAAGAAAATCAGGTCCTATTTATTTAACAGAGACAAAATATAAACAAACTAACCTATTAAAGCAGCAGAAGCAGCAAAGAGTATATAGAGTTTTAATTAGGAGTTAGAAGTATTGACAGAGGAAAATGTCTTCCCATTTGTTAGTTTTCCTACATACCCCTTCACACTTCCTCCTATGCTGCCTTGATGGATGGGAGGAACTCCCAGTGATTATAAGCACTCAAAACCAATGAGATTGGTGGAAAATTTGAGATTTTAATAACTTTTGGAGTCTTTTTATTTCTCTTGTGGCTTTGGAGCCATTAGGGTTCATGGTTTCAAGATTCTCTCTGCAACCAGGAGGGCTAGAAACATTTGCTTTTCTAAAATGACACCTAAGAATCTCATGTCATAGTCTGATTCCAACAGCTCAGGCTTTAAGGAAGCACCACATATCAGAAAACTCAGGATAAAAGTGCAAGAGTTGGAAACATACACATCCACAAGCTCACCTCATTGGCCTCCATCCATTCTCCTCTTGAAAATTCTCCTCTGCTGTGATGCCCATAAAAAACTCAAGGGCTAGAGATTTGTTGTGGTGTGACCACTGTTTATCATGATCATCAGTATTGTCTCATTGTTACCTTCTACATCGCACATCTGTTTGTTGTATCCATTTGCTATATCTTATCTTACAGTTAGATTGGAAGCATTTGGGGCAGGGTCTGTCTTTTTTCTTTTGTGTGTTTGTGGGTCTGTACAGTGCCTGGCCCAATGGGGTCCTGGTTCATAACGGGGATCCTTTGGTGATGTCATAATATAAACAAACAATAAAAACAACAGCAACAATAAATAATTAATACACATCTGAGTAGAACTTCTATAGTCCTGGAGCCTTAATGCTCCTTCCATTCTACAGGGGATCACTTACTCTGCAGGGAAACTGCCACTGAATAATACTGAGCTCATTTAAAGACGCCCTCTTATGTAGGACAGATGGATTTTTAGGCTCCAGCACTGTACATCAAAAGACTAGAACATCTTATTCTAACAAGGAGCCTAGATGAACTTTCTAAAGTCATTTGCTACGCACTTATTAAGTAACCACACCATTAATCAGATTGCTGTACTCACAAATTCTTTAGCAAGGAATTGTCTCTCTCTTATTTCTATAGCAGGCATCATGGCATAGGGTTAAGTTGAATTAAATAACAACAATAATTCAGTTTGTTGTCTCTGGCTGTATTCAGGGAAACCCTTAAATCAGGAAAGCATGGGCTTACCTTGAAGCCAGTGGGAATTAACCACGTGCTAGAAGTTAAGCGTGTTCTTAAATGCTTTATTGAGTACGGCTTGATTTAAGCACATGCTTCAGTGCTTTTCTGGGTCAAGGCCACTGTCATTAAAAATGTCTGCTTTTTAACTGATCAAGTTTTAACATTAACAAGTAAACACCACTTTCAATAAGTCTGTGATCATTTAGAAGCTTTGCTCCAATTTGAAACAGGAGTTTCACACTTATAGCCTGAACTTAAATAAATAAAAACACTTCATTAAAAAAAAAAAGTTTAAAAGTGTCGAACATCCAGGATGTAGTTTCATTTCGTATGAGGTTCTGTCCTTTTTTTTTTTTTTTTTTTTAAATGATGGCTCCCAGACACATATCTTATCATAATAAGAAAAAATAAATAAATAAATTCAGAGGTTGTGGCTGATTAGAACGAAAAGCGAGCCCTGGTCTGACACATTAACTTGATCAGGTTTTTTCAAAGTTCACATCGTTCTAGTTCTAATTTATGTTATGTGTGGTATATATCTTCTTGGTTGAACAATTACATTATTCTAAACAATTAAATTGCTATGATACACATAATGCATGGCTCCTGAGCATAAAGTTCTTTAATGATGGCAGACTCTAAAGTGGTACAGTTCACTTTTAAAAGGTCATGCATCTTTTTTCAGTAGATTAACATTTTATCTTTTAATGGTGTTAAGAAAAGGTCAAAGATTCTAACAGATGGAATATGGAAAGCTTCTGTTGAAGAAGATCAATGTGCTAAGCATCAATCTAAGTCCAGAAACACAGTCATTTAAGGACTATTGTTCATGTTTTATTTTAAAATTACCACTATCCTGATTGCTTAAATGCTAAAATTACATTTTCATATTTGAAAACTGAACCAACTTCTTCCTAAATAGATGCCTATAATGTAAAGAACATTCCTGGGTCTGTTATATTTTCAGGAATATTTCTATATTTTAAAACAAAAAAATTCCTTTAAATAATTATTTCACCCTTAGGCTAATGGCATTTTTTTTTAACTGCCATCCAAACAAATGCAGTAGGAATGATCCCCAATAGCAAAAAGAGAGTTAATTTTATATTGGTTTAATTTAATATGTTTGCAATCATTAGATGGAATACATGATTTAAATCAGTATTCTCTTCTTAGATAATATGCTGTTTAAAGAAAAAGATGGTAACACAGGCTGCTCTTATTACAAAAATGTTTTGGTAATAGATTTTTTTAATAGTATACTACCATGAATTCTTAGGCACAGATCCTGTGAAAGATTACACACAGGCTTACCTTTAAACATTCAAGTGGTCCCATTGACTTGAAGTTTAAAGTTAAGAAAACGTGTAAGTGTTTGCAGAAGACTGTAAGCTCTTCTGAGCTGTGAATTTATCTGTGTCATTGTTTGTAGAGTGCCTAACATAATGCAGTAACAGAACTTAGTTTCTGGGTACTACTATAAAATAAATATCAAATAATAATACCCTCAGTGGTAGAGATACCTTAAAGAAAGTTACCAGATAGCTTCTGAAGAGTGTGTGAGTATGTGTCTGTAACATATACACATTTATCATATTTATTTATATTGGAAGTTCCTGCCACTCTCACGGGCTATGCCTGCTCAGCCCAGCAGAATGACATCAACGGGAGAGTAGTACTGACAAAGGCAACTAGAGATTCCTCTTCCCGTGTCTCCTTGGGGATGATACCTGATCGTCCAGAGGCAGTGGAGCAGCAGGCCATTTTTAGTCAAGACACCATATTGACAGGTGTGCCACAGAGCCAGCAGGGATTGGTGGATTTAAAAATCTAACAATTTGATGTGCCCTACAATACCACACATGAGGATACAAAATGGCGGATTCCTGGGAGAGAAGCACTGACCTGATTCTTAGCTGGCAGCTGCCTTCTTTCTCATGGAAATATCTATTGCTAGGTCACTTTACCCTCTGATAAACTACACTATTCCTCCATCAACAACATGATAAACTGGATCCCAGGTTTAGAAATGCAGACATGTTTTTAGAGAAATAACTTAAAACATGAATTGAACATGTGCAAACAACTTCCACCCCACCCACAAATCAATAAAATATGTGTTTACAGCAGGCTATAAAACCTAAATGATTATTTACAAGACAAAGATTTCGTTTAAAGCAGGACCCATTAATTCTCATTTTGCAAAGAAGGTTGCAACTAACAGAACAATAGCTCTGTGAGAGAAGTCAAAAATCACTTTGTTCACCAAAAAAAGATAAAAAATGGCTGCTAATACATTACAGGTAAAACATCATATGCTGGTAAACAAAGGATATAAATCCACATACTTCAGGGCGTTAGCTAACTTCTAATGATTGGGAATTAGGAGGAAGCTTTACCTGGTAGTAGGTCATCCATAACTATACGGAGCAGGGCTTCTTGAAGCACTTTACACTAGCCACTATTGGTGACATGGTACTAGTCCAACACAGTTTGGCCGTTCCTATATTTCCAAATATTGGTTGCTTGGGACTGAAATTTTTCTTAGAAGGAATATTCTACTTAAAAGTCACTGTGTAAAAATGGGATTGTGGGTATCATGCTTATTTATTGTAGACGTAATAATATACGTAAAAGGATACCTGCCTTAGGCTCTGGCTGCCCTTTACTGTCAGTTAAGGCCATCTTGCACAAAAGGAATGCTAGCACTAGCCCACTCATCTTTCCAAAAATATTTGTGGTAAAAGATCGTCTCACAGCATGTCCGGAAGCCAACTGTTGTGAACTGGGACTGGTGGGGGTAGGGTCGAGGGGAGGGGTGGGATGGTGGGGTTTGGGGACAGTGAATTCCAATGATGAAAAGCCCTGTCAGAAGCTTCCTCTCTATTGAGGGGGCTTCAGCTGAGTTAAGTCTGCTAATCTCAACTGCAGCAGTATGGTTTGTTGAGAGCAGCTGTTTCTTGTGTAGGATAGTTCGATGGAATTTAGGGCTTTGTTGGTCAAAATCAACACCTTCAATTTCACCTAGAAAAGCCAAATGGCAAACAGGGCTGATCACAGAACACAAGTATCACGTACTTGTGGCAAGATATTCTTTTAATCAAGCAGGCTCCCATATTCTACACTAACTTCAGTTCCTCCTGGATTTAAGGTGTAGTCCCTTGTAGATTGCATCACAGAGGTCCAAATTAGAATTCTGAAGAGGCATGGTTCATTGTAGCAAGGTCCACAGCTGAAGGGAAAAGACACAATCTCCTTGCCAGATCAAGTTGATAAAAAGCAGCCTTGGGGTCACTGGGATGACTGTCTGGGAGCCACTGGGAATGTAACCAGACCATTAGGTTGCAAAATGCTGACTGATCATCCTCAATTGAGGAAGTGATAAATTCACTCCAGATCTTCTGCTTGTCTTCTTCAACCCACCATAATCATTTCATTCTTAATTGCCCAACTCACTGTCATCCATACCCCAGTCTCACCCAGAAGCTGTGAATGACACTTGACTGTTTCTCTGCAGACTGGATGAGATAGGCATATAAAGCTGAGCACTATCATTATACTGAAAACACTTCAGCTCATATTTCCACATGAATTCTTCTAATGGCTTCACCTTCAAATTGAGTAAGAAAGGTGACAGCCTATTTTACATGAGAGAGCCTTCACTAACCTCTGAGATGGCTCAGTGAGAAAAGAATGAAGTCACCAAAGGCTAGCCCCATCTACTCAGGCCAGGGACCATAGATATATTAGCACTACCTCATAATTTACAGATTTATTAGCAGTATGGACACCTGGTCATTATAAAGCTATTGGTACCCTGCCCTCTTCCAAAGCAGGTACTGAAAATATCAATCAGCAAAGGACAAAGTACTTCTGCATTGTCCTTTACCAGTCAGGAATAACTATAATCCAAAGGACAGGTTCACAAAGCTTAAATTCTTCCAGCACATTCTGAATCTCTGTAAGCATTGTTGGGTAAAATTTAATCATGGAAAATATAGCATTGGCTTACTCTGTATTAATGACTAATTCAAATGTACTTAATTTACAGGTTTGGGGGTTTTTTTTGGTTTTTTTAACTGATAGGCCTACAAATGCAAGTTGGATCTGAGAGTCAAGCTGGGTTCCTTCCTTTTCACAGATCACCACCAGCAGTAAAGGCTCTGCAGGTGAAATTGTGTCCCCAGGGACAGCTTTACAACACCACTGTCCTCACTGGACTTGCAGAAGGATAACAAGTAGGAATTTAGTAAACAATATTACAATACACAAGATTAAATTGAATCCAACTCACCCTCTCTTAGCAGTGTTTGCTCTGCAGGGCTAGGAAGAGTGGAAAGCAGCAAATACACATTTGTCATCTGAGTCAGCAGATGTAATTCTTCATACACATAGGAAGAAGCTCTATTGAAGAAGAAAATACCATTTTAATAATTACTTTTCACAGTAGAGCTGTGCTTTAAATCAAACAAGGAAAGACTGAGCCAGCCCAGTGGCACAGCACAACAATTTGACCTGCTACACGACAGTCTTTGGTTTGGAGATACTAACCAACTCTGCATCCTGGGGCCCAGGATTGTGAGTATGCTATGAAGATGATACAATACACTTAGACTCTGAGGAGAAAAGGAGCAGTCACATCACTCTTGAGAATCCCTTTGTGTAGAAAAAATTATCTTGTGCCCTCGGGTGCAATGGATCTGGATGAAATACAACTCAGTAAAAAGAAACTGAGGAGTTGCAAGAGAGTTAATGAGCATTTTGGTATTTGTGCCTAGTGAGATAAAGTGATGACTCTCAGCTGAGGAAGGGGAGAGTAATAATAACAGCTGCATGACTCTTTCTGTGGCCAATGTGACTGCAAATGCACCCAGAGCTTTTTATGCCCTATATTATGTTTTACTTTGTTTCGTGCAGAGTTGATCCTATTAGTCAAGTCCAATCAATTCTCCCACCTTCTTTCCTCTTTAGTGTTCCTTTTGCTTTCCTTTCTTCTATATCATGTCTGAAAGAAGCTGTATTCAGTTTACATGGAATCAACTGTCCTTTAATTGTTGTTTTACCAGTTCCATTTAAGTGGAGAGCATTTTCACATTCCTCTTATATTCCATGTTTCAAAACCATGAAGAAGGGGGTTGAGATATAAATGTTTTCATTAATCAAATGTTCAGTTTGATTTCCAAGTTCAGGTCTTGTTGGTAGCACTTAAAAGAATTGGCTAATTTGGTGTTGCTCTATGAAGGAATACAAACATGAACACTAGCAATTCGTAACATCTACACAGAACAATCAGTGTATTCAATAAATAAGATACAAGAGATTTTTCAAAGGATGTATATTTTAACCCCCAGTCACATACATCTGAGGATATAATTTGATATGAAATAGTAGTACTATGCCAACCCAATAATGAAATCTGATAAAGAGCCTAATGTTAATTCTAGCTATTTGCTGTGTCCATTTCCCTTTTTGTTTTATTACTAGAATGTTTTGCTTTTTAAGCCTCTGAGTAGTTCTGATCCTTGAGATCTGATTTCTTATACCCTGCAGGGGACAGCATTGGGCAAAGAACAGTGAAAATCATATGATAAAAGGGAAACATTTGCTTTCAATTATCAAATTGTACTTTGATAATTGAGGAACAAAAGAGTATTCTATTTTTCAGGTTAGCACCACCATCTCTTTCCCCCTCTGAATTATTTATGAAAAATAATTTGTCTAGCTATTTCACACTCATCTCAACAATAAAGCAATTCCCAACTCTTACTAGCCACTAGCATTACTGAAGGGAAAAGAAACGATGTATAGCATTGCTATAAAACTTAAAGAGTTTTTTCTCAACAGCTGTGTAAGCTTCACTATTTCTCAGCAGCTATGTTGAATCCCATCTCTGCTGTCAACATAGATATCAGTTTTCATGCAGGAAAAAAAATCAGTTTTCTGCCAGTAGCTGTCATTAATATCTATATATACATGTATGTAAACACACACACACTCACACTCCCCTACTTTGTTTGTAAATGTGCATGTAACTTCAGGTAGAAATATTTCCTTTTTATTTTACCTTGGCATTGTTGCAACAAAAGTTCCCCCAAGTGGATCTATATTTTAAAATGACATTGCAGAAAGGTATATGGTAGCTTTGTTTGTTTTGGACAGATGCAAAGAAGTATCTCTGAACTTCTGCCAGTGATCAAAGGAACTGATGATGTAGAACAGATTCATGGGCCATGTCCTATCAGCCTGCACTTTACCCATCATCCATCATCCAAACCCTAAGCCTTTCTCTGAGTGATGATTGCACCCTAAACACATAAAATTAATCACCACTCTAGCCTGGCCAGGTGTCTTGCCTCCAGAAATTATCTCACTGCAGCAAAAGAACTGCTAGAATCTGATAGCTATACTGTAATTTAATTTAAAGAATACTGCATAGTAATGAAAGATTAATTTACATATCTGAAAAGTTTCTAGTTTCACGAAGCCAATATAGATTCTTGAAGACATATGTAATTGTCAATATAGCCAATATAAAAAGCCAATATAGATTCCTGAAGACATATGTAAGATGTATATATAAATGGTTCATCATAAAATCAGGGCAACTAAGTATTTATTAGTTTCTGGAATTTTAAATAGAGGATCTCCATCATGATCTTAGTTTAATACAGGTTTTAAAGTGCAATTTAAAGAACTGAAAAGTTAAGGTATTTGACATTTAAATTCAACTGCTTGACTCAGACCCAAGTGAAATGCTATTTATGGGAGACTAAAATTTTCATAAATATGGTCTATTCTGCTTTTTAGAAAGCTCATCACCATTTCTTAGTAGTCTGTATTTCTATTTTTTCTTCCTCAGCCTGACAGAAATTAAGTAGCAGGAAATTAAAGTGTTCTATGCATCTCTAGTTTTGAAATTATAATGTAGAAATCATTGGTAGATCTGTCAGTGGCTGATAGATTAGGTCAAATATGTACTGTTCTTTGAAATAAACAATTTAAGATATATAGGCCCTTGACACACTTTAACTTTCAGTAGCACGTGAGCTTCCACTTCATGTACTGAATAATCAGAGCTTCTGTATTTTACATAAATGGAAACAATTGTAAGTACAGATGTGACAATAATCTCCATCTAATTATAAATGGAAATTACATGCTATTTTCAACATGTATATTGGGTAAGAGAGAAATTGGTTCTGTGCTATCAGCATAAGGCCTAACTCAAAGGCAAATTCTGCCAGTGTTCCGCTTCACTTCTGGATTAACTGCAAATCCTAATAATTGGCTTTTAATTGGGAGCTTAGCTCTTATATTAAATTATTGGAGGAAAGCAAATGTGTCCAAAAGATGTATCATTAAAATAAAAAGAACCCAATGTCCTTGTTAAAAATCTGAGCTGCTGCAGATCTAACAAAGCAAAAGCATCTGAAAAAGAAATCTTAATAAATAGAAAACAAAATTTAAATTGGCCATCAAATTATCTTAATTCAAACAATACTTTTGCTGAAGATTTCAGCTGTGATGTTTCTGTATTGTGCAGCTTTCATGACTCAGGGCTCTTGCCTACAATTCAGTATTCATTTCTCTGTACTTAATTATGGATGTGTCTGTCTCACTTTCTTGTTGTTTATAATAACTATTTTCACACAGTATATAATGCAAAACAGAAGGAAACAGAGCATCTTTGTGGTCTGTTGTATCAATATTAGCATATTTTCTTGTCCTCTGTCTCAGTGCTCTTCAAAAAGCAAAGAACCGTATTAAGTTTATGAAATAGCATGTTTTTAAGTCCACCTAAATCATGAAAATAAGTCTCCATAATGCATAATTACATAAAAGATTTATGTGCAGTGTCATATAATCCCCATGAAAATCACCTTGTTTTGGTACACAAATGACAGCCTGCACAAAATAGTCTAACTGATCAGTACAGTATCAAGAAAAGAAAAGAAAAAAAGAAAAGAAAAGT